>NW_026912780.1:2482500-2640500 GCF_034315485.1 Pezoporus occidentalis | reverse complement strand
TGCGGCAACTGACGTCGCCTCCCCACCTCCGCAGGCGCGGCGATTCCCCCCCGCCGCCAAGGACAAAAGAGCGGCCCCGGCAGGATGAGCGGCGCCGAGGTGGGCAAGTTCAACATCTCCCCGGACGAGGACAGCAGCAGCTACAGCTCCAACAGCAACGACTTCAGCTACCCGTACCCCACCAAGCCCGCTGCCATGAAGAGGTGAGGGCGCGCCCCGGCACCGCGCACCCGGCCGCGGCCACCGGCGACACGCTGCAGCCTTTAGTTTAAAACGGCGCCTCGGGTCGGGAGGTGCCGCGTGTCTGGCACGCGTTGCCGACGCGCGGAAGTAAACAGCGCGGTGCTTTGTGCGCTGCCCGGGCACGGGGGAATGAATGAATGAATGAATGGGGCGGGGGGGGTTCCTCTGGTCGTTCCGCTGGTTTTCTGGCTTCCCTTTGAAGCGTTTCGGAGCGGCTGAATGGGAAGTTAACGCGCAAGTTGCCCGTGACAGTCGCTAATGATGCAATGTTTTTTACAGCCACTATGCGGATATTGATCCAGAAAATCAGAATTTCCTGCTCGACTCCAATCTTGGAAAGAAGAAATATGAAACTCAGTATGTAAGTACATACAAGTGGTGTTGCAAACCAGAGCCTTTCTTGCCAATGTTATGTTTGTGTTAATTCTAAAATAAGTGTTAATTTTCCACTAACTATTACCTCTCTTCCTTTTCTCAGCATCCGGGTACTACTTCCTTTGGAATGTCAGTATTTAACCTGAGCAATGCCATTGTGGGTAGTGGCATCCTTGGTCTTTCTTATGCCATGGCTAACACTGGAATTGCTCTTTTCGTGTAAGTATCTTTTGGTTCATAAACAAAAATACTCTTTCTGCTGTATACTAATGGAAAACACTTGATATAGGGGTATGACCTGTCCAAAATACCCATCATTGCCGTAGGGTTCAGAATTGCACTTTAAGATTTTATAGCTTGTAAGAGATTCTGATACATTCAGAAGGACTTGCAGAAATTACACAGATTCATTGCAAGTTCTGCAACCCACAAAACATTTTACAGTGAATTTTCCTTTATTTAGCTGTATTTTCTCCATGAGTAGCTGATAGACTTCCCTTGAAAATTCCATTATCCAATTGGGAAGGGGAGGTGCTACTTAAAATACTGAAGTATTAGCTGTTTCCTTTAGAGTTCACTGAAACTAGTGACAACAGAAATCTTTCAATTAGTGAAAGTGATAATTGCACAAAAAGTACAGGATCAGGCTGCAAACAGAAGAAAAAAGTAGGCAGAAAAGGATTATTTTGCTTGTCTCTTGCAAGCCTGGCTGTTCCTACTCTTAAATATTTCTGTGACCCAATCCTACCAGTCAGGGTCTCCTTTAAGCACAACTAAGTTCAGGAACAGAGATGCACTGTGCTGAAGTACCAGGTTTCTTTACACCAGTAAAGAAGTCTTTTTCAGTGCAGTGCTTTTACTCAATTCAGGGACCTGGTTTCAGCTTCACCTATAAAAATGGCAGTCTCCCTGCAAGGGCGGGATGTAGGCTAACCAGTATATCTTTATTGCGATGTCTGTATTGACAGAAGCTTTCAGGCATAAAATGAGAGTCTGATAATGTAATTGGAAATTACATCAAGAAACAGTTATGTACACTGCACCTAAATGTTTTGGGAAAGTATGTTTTTCATATACTGAAGGCAGTTCAGCTCACACAACATGTAGTATCAGTGTCTGAGTGCAAATGGGAATCCATGGGTATGTTTAAAGGAACTTTGTATTTTTACCATGGAAATAGATAAATGTGCTGAGCTTTCAAGAACAAGTGAAGAGTAATGTTTAGCCTGAAATTTGCTTTACTCTGTTATCAGATTTCCAGAAAGTTGTAGGTCAGGTTTACTTCCGTGCATTTCACAGTATATAGGGGTGGCATTCAAGTTTCCTGAGGAAATTACCAGCGTGTAAAGTTCTGATCTAAAGGATTTTATTTTAAATACATGACAATTTGTTAAAGTTTTACTAAGACTTACACTTATTTAGATGATGCTAACCTGAATGAACAACTTTGTAGCATGATTTCAGAAGAGGGACTTAATTTCTCTACACATCAGTTTCATGCTCTAAAGATGTTCTGCAACACATATAAGATACTCAGTGTAATTAGAACATCTCTGAGGAGAGAAAAATAAAGAATGTGAGGTTCAGTATTTGAATAGATTTACATATAACAAGGATCCTGAAGACAAAAATGTTCAAAACTGCCAATTTAACAATTGGGTGCTGAGGTCGTTTAGTTACCTTTTCATTTCCAGATACTGCATTCAGATCTATTTGTGTTAGTACTGACTCAAAAGATAAACCTTGCAAAACTTGGTGCAGTTTGTACAGTTCCAAGGCAGTCAATCACTGATGATACTGAGGATTTGTGATGACACTGGGGGCATTACAGACATCCTTTAATAACTAGATTACAGATTCAGATCCAGATGCAGTTGATTAAGGCAGTAAATTCTTTGAAGGCTGCGTGAAGTCACTTGTGTCAGTGCTGTGACTTGTCACTTGTGTCAGCACTAAATCAATGGATGATGCGGTATGGAAGCCAGAAACTGCGCTTCAAGATGAGTTTGCTGACTGATCTTGTCAACGCCGTAGGCAGCAATTCAAGTTTAGGACTGAGGGGTCCAAGATCTGTGCTGGTTTAATGAACCTTTCACATCTTGCTGTCCTGTTTTGATGTTTCAGTTACATCCTGGTTAATCTCTGCCTGTCAGAAATACAGAGGTTTATTTGTGTGCGTGTGTTGGTGTTGAATTGGCGCAGTAATACAAGTTTCCTGTACTCCTCATACATTCATCTGCAAAGCTTTTCTCAGATGTTCTTGTTTCCAGTTCTCTGTGCTGTGTTTACTAATCTTGCCAACATCAAAAATTACACAAAATGTAAAGAATTATGTGGGAACTCTAGATGGAGCTTGCCATTTTTTGGGCAGCATTTTGCAGATTCTTAGCTTTCCTGTAAAGCAGAATGCTTGTATAGGTGTAAGAAAGGCCAGGGTTTTTTTTTAATGTGTTGTAATTTTCCACTGTGTTCTTCAGCAGTTGAGAAGTCCCCCCTAGTGTGCCACTGCAGGAAGTGCATTTGTTGTGGGAGAGATGTGTTCTTGAGAGATCCGAATTCTACATGTTGCAAATATGTATTGCATGTAAAGGCTGTGGGGAAGATAAACAAGCTGCTAGCGATTCCTATGTAAGCACACGTGAAGAATAACTTGAGCAAAGAAAGGGTGGTTTTTCTTTCGTTAACATTTTTTAATGTATTTCCATTGAAGACACAGCTCTTGATATATCTGAATTTTCAGTCAGTTCTTTAAGGCTTTTGCAGTTTCGTCTTTATATAAAAAAAGACATAGCACAGGTTTAAGCTGTGAAAAGCTGATTTGTTTAAGACCAAGAGATAATCTTCACTGTAGCTGCAGTTACTCACAATTGGATGGTCAATAGATGGGTTAACTATGATGGGCAATGGATGGTTACTTTTGAACAAGAACAGGAAGGCAGGAGAAATACAGTTTCTTACAATGATACAAAGACCATTCTCATTGACACTGTTATTTATGTCAAATGTAGCCAGTTATAATGGTCTTTTGATGCTTAGGCCACTTAACCCTGAATATAAACATTGTTTAATCCTACACTACAATTGATCTCTATGCCTCTGAAAAACAATTTTGGCATAAAATCCTTTCTAAATTAGTCATTAGTTGGGTTTTCAGAATGCTTTCAACTGGCCTTAGAATCTATAGGGGTTTAAAAGATAATATTTTAGCATGATTAATTTTGATGTTTGATACACCTTTATTTAATAGGGTTACAGTAAGTCATTTATGGCTAGTAAAAATACGCATGTTTTCCTCCCCCAGGATACTCCTGCTGTTTGTCTCAATATTTTCTTTATATTCAGTGCATCTCCTTTTGAAGACTGCCAATGAAGGAGGTATGGCAAACCACTATTTTATAAACATACAGTATTTGTTTCATATGGTATCGTTGCAACACACCCTTCCAATGGATTATCTTGTTTTCTTTTAGGATCTTTATTGTATGAACAGTTGGGAATGAAGGCATTTGGTATGGCTGGAAAACTTGCTGCTTCTGGATCAATTACAATGCAGAACATTGGAGGTGAGGACAAGATCTTAAAATGTTTGTACTGTCAATACTAATTGTTCCCTGCTTATTCTTGGAGACTTTTTTTTTCACACAACATGTCTTCATTAACTGCTTGTGTTCAAGTGAAGTTATGAAACATGTTATGTGATTCTTGCATCTTGTGGCATATTCTATATTTGTAATGATCTATGATGTTATTCACCTACAGCTATGTCAAGCTACCTCTTCATAGTGAAATATGAGTTACCATTGGTCATCAAGACATTTATGAACATCGAAGAGACCACAGGGTAGGTGTTAGAACTCCTCATCAGAGAAACCATTAGGAGAAACAAATACGGAGACTGTATATATATTTACATGAAGACCACGTTCGGTACACCATAGGGTAGCTTCTTACTCAGACAGAGATACAGTAAGTTTGTCCTTCCCCTGAGTGCTCCACATCATTTAGAGCCAGCTGTCCTGGGGAAGGGGTAGAAAAATACAGGTATTGCATCATATTGCAGAAAGCTGTTCTGTAAAGAACATCAGGTAAGTGTTAATGTATGTACCAGTGGGTACATACTCTCAATAAGGGAATGTAAATGCAGTCATGGTTCTTTTTTTGTTTTGCTTTCCTTAATTGTATTCCAACTGTTTTGGACTGATTACTTGGGTTTTCTAGCGTTAATATTGTGGGAAGTCATTAAATACAAGGCTAAAGTGCAGTTATGTAATGAATGTGTTAAGGGACAGCTCCCAGAAAGACATGGGGACTAAACGTTGAACTAAACCAGAGTTTATGTGCCCAAGATTAAAATGGTGGACACATTGCCATTTAGCCCTGGAGACACCTTGACTCCATAGTGTCTTTCCTGCATAGCTTTAAAAGTGGGTGCCTTGGGTAGGGTTCATTTTATCTAACCATACCATCTGAAAGTTAGATTTTGAGCTTATTATTACTCTGGTCTTGCTATAATCAGTGGAGAAAGGTGATCCTCTGTAGTGGTTACTTCAGTGCACCTGGCTTAGACACCTGTTTTGGGCATCTCCAAAGAACGATTTATCATATAGCTCTATATTGAGAGGGTGTGTAAAAACAGTTATCTAAAACAAGATGCCTGACTTCAGATGGATAGAGTTAAGTGCTATAAATCTCACTCTTCAGAGTTGTACTTCTGTGCCTTGTCCTGAAGTGTCCCAGTCTTGAGAGGGCTGAGCAGCTCAAGACTCCAACTTACACCTAAGCCTGAGTTCAGAAGGTAGGCATTTTTCTGCCTGTGTTCCCCAAGGGGTTCAAGCCATTTGGTGGTGTTCATACAGCTTGTGATAGATATTGTCATGACAACAGTGCTAGCCATCTTTTTTCTCTATTTTTTTCTTTTTTTTCTTTTTTTTTTCTTAATGTACTCTAAGAATGCACCCACCCCATTTACTCAGTAATGTAACATTTACAAATTCCTTGCTGGGAAGGTTCATTTCCCTCCTTTGGCTGAATTCAAGTCCTTATTTTCCACTTTTTAAGGAAGTCCCTGGACTAGCCAGTGCTTAACAAGGGGACTTGGGAGGCAAGTCATTATAATTGTCCCCTCATCATAGAGTAATTCGAAATTGGTTGCAGTTCAAGGGGGAAAATTGAAGGCTGTGAATCAGGCTGGATACAGCTGCTGCTCTGCCAGTCTGGCAGATAAACTTAAGAAGTTGCGATTTGTGTCTCAAGTGTTTTCTTGTTGGCTGGCACTAGGCAGCTGTACACTGATATAAAGTAAATCTGTTCTCAGTGCTCTGTCCATTGTGGACCCCATTTAACTGACTGTCTCCATGCATTGCTTAAGGGGAGTCTGGGTGGCTGCCATTGGCTTGGATTCCACTCTGGCAGCCTGGTGCCTAAAATGTAAGCACTTACCTGTTTAAATGTCCCAAAATAATGCTTACTGTAGAAGATACTTTGGAATTCTGAGACAATATTACAAATCCTAGCTCCATTGTTAAAATTTGTTCAGCAGTTTTTAAAGTGCTCAGCTGTGTCTTGAAGCTGCACAATCCCATTCTTTACTTTTCAGCAAAGACAAACTTTTAAGTCCTTGGTCTGAAACTCCTGAGGACCTCCATGTGGGGCTTGCACAGTAACAGTGCATGTTCTTACGGTTATATCAAATGCAAGGAGTCTTTGCGCTGTGGTTTCTTTCAAATTTACCACAAGACTATTACACTTTAAAAGAAAGCCAACAAAAGGTACGTGGTGTTAATGTCCTACATGTCTGAACTTCCTAAAATACATTTTTTACATTTAGTTATCCCACGTAAAACTGGGGAAAGAGATGACCAAACTGGTTTTGCATTTACTACATAAATCCAGAGCAAGTCTGTAAAAGTTATTCCATATTTCCACTACCATATATAGGCTTATAATTCAGCAATTGAGTTTGAATGCACAGATTTCTAATTAGGTTTTCTTTGTTTATCTAGATGGTATACTGTCCATTTTAAAATACATACTGTAAAGACAATACCGTAACAGAGTATATTAACATCTTGGAATAGATGCTTAGTGGTACTTAAATCGCTTAAAGAATGCAGGATGATTCTGTAGAACAGGTGAAGAAAGCAGTTACCCTGCCACAATGAAATACTCAAGATCATTTTTTCTGTTAGTTCAGTGAAATTATATTTACACAGATCTGACTTTGTTTTTCTGTGTTTCAAAGGAAGACGTTAATCTCTTTAACACACCAAAATGTTTTGTCAAAAAATAGCTATTACTTCTTATGGAATGAATTGAATAAAATATCTGAGGTCCTTATCATAGTTTCCCTGCGGAAAAGGACTAAATGTGCCTCCAAGACACTCCCAGTGCTTGTTGGAGTTTTCCCAGCCAGGGGGCTTGAGCTACTGTCTTAACTCCAGCTCTCACCTGTTTTGAACTCCCACAGGGAGCCCAACAGAATTTCATTTCCATTAAAAGTGGATCACCACCCTGCTGGGGCCCTGATATTCCAATACATCTGGAGTGCTGGGAACCAGCATTTAAGCAAATTACTATTTTTTCCATGATTGATCCCAGTTGACTTTTTTTTTTTTAATGTCCAGTCATTTACGTTGCTGTCTTCTGACTTCCAGATGCATATTAATTTTAGAAAAGGACACTAAAGGAAAGGCACAATGCAGGTTTGGGGTGAGATAAGAAGCGATTGTAGGGCTTTAGGTCCATCCAGTAAGTTGAATAGTAATTCTTTGTGACATCGGGTACTACATTTTATTTAAGAAGCCGTATGTTGTAGAAGATTCGAATGAACACTAAACTGCAGATGTCATCATTTTTAAATACTTTGATTATTTACAAATATTACTTTTTTTTCCTGCAGAGAATGGTATCTTAACGGTGACTATTTAGTGCTGCTGGTGTCTGTCATCCTCATTCTTCCCCTCTCCTTACTGAAAAATTTAGGTAAGTGGTAGAGTACCATCAAAAACACTTGAAAATACTGTGGAGAAATGGGTTGATACAATGTTTGAGCCCTGAAGTACCATGTGAATTAACAGCTGCCCCCAAACTTGTCTCTTGGGACTGATCAGTGTTCAGGTCATTGCTGTCAGTCAGCTTAAAATAATAATAGTAATAAAAAATCAAGACAGGTATTGGAAGTTACAGATGTAGTTGTGGAAAAGAAAAAGTCAATAGATATGGTAGCTCTTTAGAACAAGGCTCAGCAGTAACTTTTGTTTGTGTTCTTATCAAAAAGTTTGACCTATTTTGGTCAGTAGTGAAATCATATATAACAGTGTTACTAGCTAATAGTGTTATAAGCTATCCTATAATAGCCAGGGATGCTAGCCCAGGGCAGTTAAATTGTCTTTGCAATGTAAACAGAAGTCACATTTTCATTTTAGACCCCAAGGGGTAGCAGAATATTCATACCACATACTTTAGCTGAAATGTCTGTAATTCAGTGATACATAAAATAGTTCAGTTGGAACAATTGAATTATTGGAATAAGTCAGTTTGTTCAGAGAATCCTGTACTGGAACCTTACTTGCTGAGAGTCTCAATGTGAATTACTTTCTCAAGTTACTACCTTCTACAAATTGAGTGAATCAGTAAAAACAGAAGGGAAAAGGCACAGTGTGTTCTGTTAGAATTTACCCTTTAATCATTCTTGGTATGTAACAAACAATTCACGTAGTTGTTGGTGTGGGAATTCTTTTGTTACTTATAAAGTTGTGTATTACAGACTCACTGTATGTATACACCCTAATATGCCTGTGAGAATTTTTGTTTCTGGGTTGAGATTAGCAGATGTTAATGAATAATTAACTTGTTCTATGTAACACCAAGAAAATGGCAATCTAAAGACATCACTGACAGAATATATTTTGTCATAATGTTATGACTTGAATGGTGTTTCTGTTTATAAACCTTAGATTTCTGTATCTTTCTTTTAACACAGGATATTTGGGCTATACCAGTGGCTTTTCCTTACTTTGTATGGTCTTCTTTCTGATTGTTGTAAGTATAGTCTTGTAGACTTCTAGTGCTTCTAAAACTGCATTTCCGAGTGAAATGAGATAGTTTCTGAGAAGTTTCACATACTGTATTCGTCAAAGTAACAATAACTACATGACTTTATTTCTAGGTAATTTGGAAGATGTTTCAGATCCCTTGTCCTATGGACAGCGATATCATGAACATGACATTAGTAAATGTGACACTGGCGCCTTTGGTGGATCAAAACATAACAAGTGATGATATGTGCAAGCCAAAATATTTCATCTTCAATTCACAGGTAACTGACTAAAACTCAGACTCTCTGTTGAAAATATCTGAGAGACTAAATACATAGCAGATAAATCAGGTCATTTTTCCTTTGAATAATTGCCAAGTTGTAAACTTAGAGATGTGCTAAGACTTTCTGTTCCAGTAGAGTAAGGCACTGTTTACCTCCTGTAGACTGAGTGTCTCCACACTCCAGACACGGAAATTAGAGGAGCTTGAGGTGCCTGACTGAGATGAGTGGCAATAAATGCATCTCCCGTTTTTCAGCACAGCATCTCTCAAGGTTCCTTCAGTTAGTAAAGCATTTTAAGAAGTAGATTGCAGAAGAAGTAAATAGCAAAAGCATTTGGGAAATGTATGCCAAGGTTTGGGATAGACTTTAACTTCCCACTCACAAACTCTTGACTTACAAAATGCTTCCAATTACAGTGGTGTCTTCACACATGGGGAAGAAGCATGTAATAGCCAATACCAAGATCAGGCTATAATGGCTTAAGCCAGTGAGATGCAGAACATAATTCTGCATGCAAATACATTCAGCTCACATTGGACTTCACTGAGATTTGAGAGGGTTTGGTACCTCAGGGTATGGGTTTAAGAAAATATGAACTTGTTTTAATTTTTGCCAAAGTTTCAGTTGTAGAGAATAGCAAGTCTTTATCAAAAACTGACTGGTGCCTAAGTCAGAATGGAAATATCTATGGATTAATTTTTTAAAACTGAATTTCTAATGTCTATTGAGATATTTAAGAAAGATGCTTTTGTTTTCCAGACTGTTTATGCTGTCCCAATCCTAACATTTTCTTTTGTGTGCCACCCTGCAATTCTTCCCATCTATGAAGAACTGAAAAGGTAAATCTTGGATATGTGTCTGTAATGTCCCTACACTAACAAAAGTAATATAAAAGTATGTTCTCATTGCTAACAATGTTTCTTTTCCTCTTTTTCATAGCCGAAGCCGTAAAAGGATGATGAATGTGTCCTATGTATCTTTCTTTGCCATGTTCCTCATGTATTTATTGGCTGCTCTCTTTGGATACCTGACATTTTATGGTGAATACTGCCTTCTTTGCTTTCCTGTAAATGAATTATGTTCTGCAGAGCCACAGTATTATTTTTAAGTTAGAACAAGCAAGCACTTCGATAAGTTCTAAATATACACTGTTTGTTGGGTGGTGGGGTTAATACTTTCATACGTGTACACCCAAAAAGAGACCAGTAGTAGAATTAGGCCAAAGGCACAGAATTAAAATTGGATTAAAACAGACACAGTTCCTTCAAGTTATCCCTGTGTAAAATTGAAACATGCTTACAGGAGCTGTTAAAGCTTTCAATTCATATTGCTCTAACTGTAAAATTTACTTGGGATTTAGAGCAGAAGCAGTTTGTCTGAGAAGTGTGTTAACTACATCTAATTAAAGTACTGTTATTTCTTCATAGGAAAAGTTGAACCAGAACTGCTTCATACCTACTCTGCTTATCTGGGTGCTGATGTTCTTCTTCTGATTGTGCGTCTTGCTGTACTTATGGCTGTAACCCTTACTGTACCTGTAGTTATTTTCCCAGTAAGTAATTTACTTTTTTTTACTCTTACTGCCATTTGTTGTTTTCATCCCTTGCCCTGCTGCAGTTATGTACTGATTTGGTAACTCCTATTTATTATACAATGTTTCTCTTAACTGAAAAAGAATTTATTCTAATAAGCTTGATGAAATAGCTCTATACTGTTAATTCAAATAAATTAAACGAATAGGCAACAATTACAAAGCAGTAGATACAAATACATTCAGTTATATTATTTTCCTGGTATTGTTTGACTGGGGAAGTGGAACAGATTGACCCTTTATGGAAGTACTTGGCACTCGTATATTATCAGCTTACAAAATTCTTTATGTAAGTACATTGTGAATATGGAATTCTGGCCATTTAGGTGGATGTTGTTGAGCAGCATCCTTAGATGTTACAAAAATCCCTGGGGTTTGTTTTTGTCCAAGACAGATGTTTTTCCTCATTTTTCACTCCATTATTGGCTGTGCTTTGAAAATCTAAATCACTGAGAAGAGAAACAGAGCAGTAGACACAGAGCTGCCTCTCCAGTGAAGGACATAAGTATTAAAAAAAGAAAAAATACAAATGTCTTTCAAGTTTTACTAAAATCTGAAATATTCAGGAAAATTGTGTTAAAATACTTTCAGAAGGAAGGTCTGATTCAGGTGACAGTCACTGGTTTCCACAATGAACACTAAACTGTCTGGGTTTTTTTGTTCCTTCCCCTCTTCAACAGATTCGCAGTTCCATTACCCAGCTGTTGTGGGCAGGGAAGGAGTTTAGATGGTGGCGTCACTGTTCCATTACAGTTGCTCTTCTGGCCTTTACCAATATGCTTGTTATCTTTGTCCCTACTATTCGAGACATCTTTGGGTTCATTGGTAAGCATTTTCACATCGATTCAAGTAGTCTTAAAAATCTTGGAAACTGCCGTTGCAACAGTTTATGAATATTTATTTCTATGCTTTTTTAATACAGGTGCATCTGCGGCTGCTATGCTGATCTTTATACTTCCTTCTGCCTTCTATATCAAGTTAGTGAAGAAGGAACCAATGAAGTCAGTGCAAAAGATCGGGGTATGTATAGCCAAATATGAATGGTTACACTTGTACTAATTCAGAAGAACTTGAGTTTCCTTCTTAACAGTTCAAGAATTTTGAGGTCCTGGTGAAGACAGGCATTGAACTGGCATTTAATGTTATCTTAGTTAACACATGGGAGTTGCACAGGTACTCAAAACTGAGGAAATAAACATCACAAGGCTCAGTTCACTTCAGTGACTTTTCTCACCTGTCATCCCCCAATCTCAACAATAGTTGGGCCATTCTGTTGCTGACAAGAACCAAATTTCAACAGGTTACCCTTAAGAACTGTACTAAAAAAGTCTTGTTATTCTCCTTTAAATTTTCTTTCAAGACTTACTTACGTAATTTACCCCATAAAAGCTGACCTCCACCAATTGTTTGGGTCATCCTGACTTATCTTGGACATACTGACTCAGAATCAAATCTTAGATACACTAAGTCAGAACCAAGTCAGCGCAGTGGCATACCCTGGCTGTTATCAGCAGCTACATTTAACTTCCCTCAGTTGAGGATGAGGTCTGCTCTACTGGAGATAAATGTACTTTTTTATTTGGAAAAGGACCCCAAGTATGAAAAGGTTCCTAACTGCCTGTTGTTTACTATGATCTTGTGTCTCTTTTACTTTGTGCCATAAATGCACATGACTTCATGGGTGTAGCAGCAGGATCTGAAACACTTCCTTTATGTTTTCTTTCTTTCCAGGCTGCATTCTTCTTTCTAAGCGGTATACTTGTGATGACTGGGTGTATGACGCTGATTATTCTAGACTGGACCCAGAATGTTGCATCTGATGGCCATTAACTGTCCTGGTTTAATCTCTAATGCTCCACTTCAGATGCCAGTGTTCACTCAGATATCTACTGAGAATGAAAATGAGCTATTCAGCTTCCTTTAAAATGCAGATTCTTTGTTGATGGTTCTTCTGATTGTAGAATACCCGAACTCTTGTTTTTAAGAAACTATTCTGCATAGTGGAAGTGGATGCTAACATCAGACCAACGTGAGTGTCTGGCTGAAGGAAGTGACAACTTTATTCCATTCCAGAGAATGGACAGAAAACTCTGTAGACTTTTATCAAGCCATGTTTGGCTTTCGTCATTGTTACTTGGATATTTTGTTATTTTACTTGAATGTGCCTAATGGAACCATTTGATGTGAGAAATAACTCTTTAATTTACAGCGAAGTGTTTAACCAATGAGAGAGAGAGAGAAACACTATTATTTTTTGTACCAAAAATTCTTATGGACCTCAAAAGCACTATTTTGGCTTTAAGAAACATTTTTCTAAAACAAATGAAAGAATAAAATAGAAGAGCTCATAAAAATATTAAATCAGTGTCCTAAATTAAGTCTGGTTTGCCTTTCTGTAGAGGCATAACTAGAAGTAATTTTATTTTAAAAAGTACTTTTAATGACCAAACCAGAAAATGAACCAATTCAAGTCAAAATTCTCTAATGATAACTGCTTCCCATGAAATTCCCTTACTTTGAGGTATAGCGAAAAAAAATCCTGAAAATCATTTGTCAGCTTACTTAAATTAAGTAACTACAGTTACCTTAGTACCCAAAAATGGTGTGGAAATCCAATTTTCCAAGCTTTAAAAAAACACCCTTTAAAATGGGTGCGATTGAGGAAAAACATAGTTAATTTAGGAATTGTAAAGTTGGCGTTGACATTTCCCTTCTTGAGGTACTCAATAGTGCAATTGAGTAAAACAGGGTTTGGGGGGTTTTTGCTTTTTTTTTGTTGTTTCTGTTTTTGGGGTTGGGTTTTTTTTCCTGTTGTACATATAAACTGAATGGCACTGGAGCATATGTTGCCATTGATATAAAACTCCCTCTGGGAGTTCTCTTATTACTAAGGTCCATTGTCAGCTGTAGCAATGTTTGTTGGGGTTTATTTTCTGTCCAATCTATCTTGAAACACTCTGTAGGAAAACAAAAAGGTCCTCATGTAGTTTACTAGTTGTATAATATTCAGAAACTGTACAGTATTTCTCAAATTACTCATCCGTTAATGGATTCTGAATTACTTGACTATTCTGTTTCTGAGTCAAATCCACAAAATAACTGCACCAGTATTTCATGCTTGGTACAAACTCTCTTCACATACACAACTGGGATTCCTCTTCCAATTTATACTGTATAGTATTAAAGATAACCTCATAGGCTGGATAGTCATCTCATACTTGTTTGCTTCAGAAATAGGTAAGTTTCTTATGAGCCCTAGCTAGCTAGCAGATGAAACAGGTGCTGTATGGTTGTGATTAGCTGTTTTGTTTTTAGTGCATGTTTACCCTTTCATTCTTATCCCAGGTTGAAGAGAAATAACACTTGTATAACAGCGTACTTGGCATATAAGAGGTTCTCAAACACAACAATATTGGGTACAAAAGCCTAGATAGAGATTATTAATGAAATAATCATGGCAATGTGGTCAGCTGTCTTCATCTGACATGATGCTTTAAGAACCTGATTTACTAAGTTCCACTTGGTCATTGTGTCAGAGGGAACAAGGAAGGGCCTGTAATCCACTGATTACACAGCGCCTGAGACTTTTTTTGCTCTTGTAGAATTAATTGGGAACAAATCTAAATGACAGTCACCATTTGGCAGATAATGTCAATCTCTGCCCAGCCATTTAAAATCTATGAAAAGAAATTGCAGGTATTTTGTATTGATACTTCTGCATGACTGTAAGTACTGGTCACTAAGCCTGTAGTATGAAACTGTAATGAGAAGTTAGACTCCTCTTCTGTTTTTTGTATTATCAGTTCAGTGGTACTCAACTGGCAATTAACAATCCTGGAGTCAGCACTACCTAACGCTCCGTAGGTACTTCTCTGCCTCAGGTACTGTACATCCATGGCTGACTGACCGTCCCATGGTACCTGATCTTCACAGAAGTGCTGAGCACATACCTCCTCAGTACTTTGGCAGCTTTTCTTCCTCCTCTGCAAACCACCTCCAGCAGAAAGGTGGAAGAGGATTAAAACATCTACCTTGAGCAATTTGTAGCACATAAGGGATGAAGTGCTTCCCTTGCCAGTATTTAAAAAGAGAGAAACAGCCTCCTTTCTCTTCGTAACCACAGAAGAGCAAGGAGGTGTAAATGAGAAGTTACTGCACCGTCCTCTCAGCAGCCAAAGAGGAGGAAGATATTTGAGATGGCACCTCATACCATACCATATATGTCACTTAATTCTCTGAATGTAGCAATTTCCAGATTTTACATGATGTGTTGTATTGTTCGATGACTGGTTCTCCACCTGCAACAGTTGAGTTCCCCTTGGCTGGGTTGGTTTCCAACATATGATTTATTTAATTACATATTTTTTTCCAAACCTGTCTGCTTAAAAGTTACCTACATTACAAACCACCTAAAAAGAGCAGCTTCAGTATTAAACCACTGTTTTGTCACCTCAGACATTACTGTCTTCCATGATATTTCAGTCATAAATATAACATGTTATTTATAAAACATTAATCCATTAAAACTAAACCTATTTTTCAATATTTATGATAGTCTATGTACATAAAATTGTATGTGTGTATATACTGTAAGTAAAATGTATATAATGTAGGTTTGGAATCCAGGATTTATGTATATATTCCTCTCTCATTACTGATTGTTGCATCATTTCAAGGAGTAGTTCACATTGTCCATCTGTATAACAACTGTCAAAGGAAAGATTCTTTTACAGCAAAATGTAATGCTTGCAAAAATGGCAGAGATGTGTTACGCCTACGGTGTGTAAGAAAACACTAAGATTGTATTTATTACAAATGTATATGTTGCAATAAACACGGGAGTTACTTGGGTCCATAAAAAGCATCGTTCAGGTTCATGTATACTTTTCCGCTACAATTTACCAGGGATGTGATGATTTCCTGAATGCAGCAACTTAACAGCTTTTAGGATCTAACATATTTGTTAGGCCACTGAATTCAGGCATCCTGCGGTACATCCGTGTACATATGTAAATACCCACCGTCTTGTTAGAGGCCAGCAGTCTAGCTCCAGTTGTTGGCAGGGAGTGCAACACAGTTTCAATGAAACATTGTATGTTTGTTTTAACTGAAATAAATAAACAGATAATCCTAAACACTCTCATGGTGGGTTTTTTTTGGGGGGTAGGGTGTGATCTGAATGACTTTCTTTAAAGACTGTATTAAAAGACGTGTATCTTTAATTTCATGCATGTTCAACTTCTTTGTGAGCACTTTTCAGGAAGGAAAGATAAAGCTCAGAGCTAAGTGCACCATTTATGACACTACACAAATAAACAGAACAAGTCTGGACATAAAATGGGAGATTAAATGCTGCAGGGAACCTTTATGTTTTTTTTGCAGTACAGGCGTATCTGGAGACGACTCAATGTGTTAGATCTTGCATGAGTAAGTCTTGCCAAAATCCTAAGCCATTTTCCTACGAGTGAATTTCTAGGAGAACAACTGCTTCTGTTTAAATTTGCAAAACCAGTGTGTCTGTTTCACTTCTGCTTTAGCAATTGGGTACAAACCAAGTGCAGCACCTAAGTTCTTTGTTCTCCTGAAATCTGTATCAATTTGTATGAACCTTTATCTTTCCCGAATATTAAGAATTGGGTGTAAGAGAGGCTCGAGGTGTGTTACGTACACAACAAAACACCTTATGAAAGGAATAATAAAGAGGCATAGTTAAGTACCCTGAAACGCCTCCATTAAGGTTGCTTTAATTACATGATGGCACAGTATTTTTCCTTGGAACCCCCACCGAGCAGCTATTCATTATTTCATTTTTCATCACATTTTCTCTGTTCTCAGTGTTTATGTATTTGGTCAAAGTCCAAAGCCCATCCCAATGCAAAATGAACATCCTCATTTCTCTCTCATTTTAATGTCTTTGCAAAACACAAACGATCACTTATGTTGACACTGTTGCAGGCCTTTAAGAAGGTGTTAATGAGGCTACACCCTTGGGGACCCAAAGTATGGTGAAGCAGCCAGGCATTTGAGCCTGTAATTTAATGTCCATCACTTGCTTATTTTGTATTTCAGCATTTGCTTATATGCATCTACAGCGTAAGTGCAAGCAGGTTTTGAGTGATCACCGTTCTTGAAACAAGAACCCTAAGTATCAAGTTAGCCACTTGGAAAGGGGGGTCTTGTCTGGAAATGCTCGTTCTCATAGCTTGCCTACCATCACATGAATTGCATAGCAGCAGAGAAGCCCTTTCCCTAGAGTGCTGCTTGACCAGTTGAACAGTTAAGCCCACCTCTCTGCAATCTGGCATTTCCACCAGCTCCAATAATGTGTGAAGTAGTCTTTTCTGCACGCTTTGAATTCCTCTCAAGAGCTGGCTCACCCTGTACGATAGCGAGGTGATGCAACGATGTAAAAAAAAAACCCAAAACATAGAAACAGAAATGACGTTGTGTGACAGCATCCAAAATCCCATGCTTCAAACCTCTTCACCCACCACAAGGCCTTTGCTCCAGAAGAGGGATAAGCTCTCATTTAGAATGTATTCACAATGCTGAGATTTGGGAACCTTTTGAGGCCCCTACAGGTGAGAGATGTCATCTTTACTTACGTCTGGTTCCCATGAAGTTTCTCTCTTTCTTCTCCCCTGGCTTTGACAAGTCTGTTCTGTCCCAGGATCATGCCTAGGCTCCTCACCCCCAGACATTCCTGCAGTGGCTGGATTGCATCAGGTCGTGCCCTCAGGTCCCTGTGGCTTAGCTTGCATACCTGCTTGCAGGGCAGCACAGCTCCCATGCAGTCTCTGTGCCCAGGTTTCCTTTCTGGAGACAGGTGTCTGCCCAAGTTTCAGCATCAGAAGGAGCTGAGCTGCCACAAGGGAGCCCAATCCTGTCCCTCTGGGAATACAGGCATGATCCCATCTCACATGCAGACGTGCCCAGCGCTCACTTCCTCTGCCTTCCCGGTCTCTTGTGTTTCACTCTCTTGAGCATGACAGTCTAAACCCCACCTGCTTTCACATTCATTTCCTCCATCTTCTTGCATCACTGCTTTCGGCTGTCATAACGCAACTCCCGGTCAGCTCTCTCACTCTTGCTCTGACCCCGGTCCCAATTTCACAGCTCCCCAGTAACACCACCTCTCCCCCCAGCTCCTCCTGTGAGCCACCTTTCCTCATCTTACTGCCTTCCTGACTTCATACCTGCCGAAGCCCACCTCCCACCCTTCCACATTCACTTTACCCAGCTCAGCTAGAAACATCTTTTAGTTTTCCTAGTCTTTGCCCAACTTTTCTCCTTATGGCCTCAGTCAAACTACAAGCCTTGTTTTCCTGTTCTCTGGCCACCCCTCCAGTCCCAGCTCTCCAGCAGGCCTGCATGGTCTCTCTCCTTCAACAGCCCGTAGAAGCTTACTTCCACACTCCATTAGGGCATCTCTTGCCCCTCCAGCCTTTGGCCAAGCACAGAGCCCTGCTGGAGAGAACGGGAGGGGTAACTTTTCCCAGGAGAAAATGATTCATTGTTTTACTATGGGAAAACATCCTCTTTTCCCTGATTTTATTCTCAAATAGGCAGAATCATTTAGGCTGGCTTTTACCGAACACAGGCCATGTCACCAGCTGGGCCACACTAGACTATGAGCTGTGTTTCAAAACTGAGTCAGTATAATGTAAACCAACTGGGTTTGGCTTTTTGCTGCCACAAATGTCCAGCCATCGTGGTAGGTCAAAAGCAGCACTTCACTATTCCTGCTCTTAACAGAGCCAGTTTCCATCTTGTGGTTAAATTTCTCAACCCGTTTAAACAATCCCTATCTTGGATCAACACACCGCTTATCTCCAAGTCCCAGTGGAGAAGTCCTGTGATGGTTATTATGTCTGAGTGTTATGGCTAACTGCTAGAATATCCATCTGTGCTCCCCTGCAAGTTTTAGTCTGGCAGGGAACAGCAGTCCTCTTCTGCATTTCCTAGCAGCAACTTGACCAAAACTAAACCTCTGAAGTATTTCCTTTCTTACATATGGGTAAGTGTGGGAAAGAATCAGATACAATCTCTGTCATCCAGAAACTCTGGAGAACCATGAAACCTTCTGAAAAAGGCATCAACAACTATTTGCAGTAACTACTTTGATTGTCTTCTTATTTTTATAAATACTGAGAAAACTTAAACACATGGAACCTAAAGTACTTTTACAGATTATTTTGCTTCTGTTGGTTCTGCTGTTATCTGAGCCCAGTTCCCATGTTATTTAGATTTTTCCCTTGCTGAAGTGACTAGACATGTTGCTTTCCAAGTCTGTGCACAATGAGTTATTACACATAGTTCGACAACACAGAGATAAAACTAAGTTCCTCTTTCCTGTTTCATTTCTTTCACTCTTCTTCAGACTAATGCATTGTACTTTACCCTCCTCCCCTCCACCACAGACACCCAAAACTAATTCCCCTCAGGTTCTGCAGACTTCGTAACACTTCTATTTCCCACAAATAAACGTATTTGCTTTTCATTTGCTTTGTAGAGCACCCCATATGATTTTCTCACAGACTGTAAAGATGAATTGATTTTGAAGAGGAAGTACAAGGGTCCTTTTCACCCAGCCTCTAAAACTGACTACCATCCTTTATAAAAGAGGGGGATTTTTTTAAGACTTGGGGATAAAGAAACAGTGAGAAATATCGTCATATCGTGGTAGTATGACAGCCAACTGATGCATTGGTGTTACCAAGCTGCGGTTCACCTTCAACACAAGGGAGTGTAACTGAAAATGCAGCTGCACAGAGCTTCCTCTGCATCCTCCTGCTGTAGCTCAGCCATGCTTACCTGCTATCCTGTGCACTGATCCAGCTTGCAAATCTTCAGGGTTTATGGTTTTTCCTTTAGGCAGTGTTCTGTCTGTGAGCCCTTCAGCCTCACAGGGAGGGCCTACAATGCCCAAAAGAGAAAGGTGTGCAAGACAAAAACCCTAGTGTGTGCCAATGAAAGGGATGCTTGGTCAAAGGTCCCTGCCTTGTGATGCCTGAAGGGAGGGAGCAAGTGCTGCCAGCAGCAAGTTATCCCACATAGGGAAAGGAGCCGCCACATTCGGCCAAGTGCCCATCACAGTGGGGGCTGCTGACCCCTCAGGTCTTCTCACCCTCCTCAGCATGCTTGCAAGCAGGTAATTGTCATTCAGAGCTCTTGCAAGCATGAACATAGGCAATGCCTGCATTTTTGGAGTTGGCAATGGGGCTTGCTGAAGCTGCAAGCCATGAGGGAGGAAAGCAAGCCAGAAGAAACAGGAGCAAAAAGAAGCCTGGAAAGGAACAAAAGAAGAGAATAATTCCATGATAGTGAAGAAGAGTATATCCACTGACACAAGAAGGGAGATGAGAAGAACATCTGTGTAAAGCATCCCAAAGTGATTTCATGGCTATTTGTTTGCCCACTTGCTTTCCCTGAACAGGAAGGGAGGAAGGACTTTGTGGAAGTAATCCTGGATGAGGTGCATATAACAGGATGTATGAAGAACTGAACATCAGCCAGCACAGCCTGTAAAGCAGGTCAGTAAATAAATATTCTTCATCATATGAAATTAGTTTGAAATCATGTGAAAAAGGTTGGAGAGAAACGTGCATGTTGACAGTCTCCAAGGGAAACCTGAGTCATTACTTAACTCTTGTTACTTAGTGCCCGCAAAGCTATCTTCTATCCCACCCGCACATTAACATAAGTAATAAAATAAATCACTATAAGCCAGAATCCTTTCCTGCTGACTGTGAGCAATTATTAGCATTTATATACTCAGTGAAATTAAGGTAATAGCTCATCCAAGTAGCATGGGGGTCCAGATCACCATCTGAACATGGATGTTCAGAGTGGATAACCATTAGAGACAAGCCAAAAAGAGATGAGTAGGTTTCTTCAGACTTCATTTGTTTCTGACTCTTTGCCAAGGACACATCTTGGAAAACAAAGAAATGCTGGCTCCAGTCATGGCAAAGCGTCTCGGGGCAGCCACAAAGTGGTGGGCAGCAATGGCTGCTACAGAAGCCATGGCCCATGCAATGGCCAGTGCAGTCCTACAACAGCCCTCACAGGCACACTGCAGGCAGGTCATTCCTCCTTCTTCTTGCACAGACACAGACCAAACACACACACCTGCACATACCCCTTTCCAGAAAAGAAAACATTCTCTCTTCTTACGGGAAGCTTTTGCAGTGATGAGTTTTGGTGCTACAAATATAATATTTAAAACATACTCATTCCCTAGGGAAATGGTCAGCGTGGTCCACATCCACATCATGGAGGGACCCTGGGATTGTCCCTCTATTCCAAAACATATCAGTGATGCTGTACGCATACTCACAGCCACAATATTCTGAATCACAAGGACCATGTAAAAACTGCCAAGTCACAAAGGAGGTTCTGCCCTCACAGCTTCACCTCCTGAGAGTTAGCAACTTCCCTTCCCGAGCATAAATCATCAGAAAACAGGAGGCTTGACGCAATTTTCCAGGAAGCAGATAGGAGGGAACAGAAGGTAAGTATTTTCTTCTGGCCAAGAGACTGATCGCGATATTCACCTTTAAAGGGAGGAATTTCTCTTGACTCATAGGAAGCACCTTTATTCTTGCGGATTTAAAACCAGCCTTTGTGGAACAAAATAGATGGCTTGAGCTATGTCTGTGTTTCGAGGAAGGGCAACTTTGCCTTCTGAAAAAAAAAGAACAAGGTTAAGTAGCATTTTATTGTAATGAGAGGGTGTTTGTGTTTTGTTTTAAAGCTGGCTGCACCAGAGGCACGCGACAGTGGTGAAGTATTTTAAAGAGCATAGCAACACAGACATTGAAAGAGGTTTAGCTGTGGAATAATTAATTTGAGTTATGTTGCTGTTGTCAAGCTGTTTGCTTATCTAGGAGACACAAAAATGGATAAATTCTTTGCTCTGGAGAGATTTCTTAACAGCAGCACTCTCACATAACATTGGTGCTAACTGCCACATATTCACCCCAGCTCACTTTTGCTAAACCTACCACAAGTTAATAAGGATTAATTGAGGCAATAACAGAAACAGCTGTAAATCCCCTCCAAAACCAGTGAAGGTGCTTGCTCATCTTCTACCCATTTTTTCTATGCAGAAAAGTGTCTGAAGCTTGTTAAAACCGTCTTCAAACCTGACAGCATTGTTATTACAGTTCCAGGCTTTCTTTGTTGCTGGAACATAAGCATTTGTACCCCAAGTGCAACAGTGATGCTGGAGGAGACCAGCTGTACTCGGTCCAGCCTTGCAACATTTGCATTCACTGCACTGTGCTTGCGGCTCTGGGGATCCAAATTAAGTATGTGCTTTAAGCAGCTTGAATGGCCCCACTGATTTTAACACTTATTTTAGACCAGTTTTGGACTCAAGCCTAAAATAAGTTATTTCCATACTCAGGTCCTCCTATACGGAATTAGTTTGGAAATTGAAGAGAGAAAATGGAGCTCAAACTTTGCACCAAAACAAGTAAGTAACTTGGGCACGTGCTGAGAAAGGCAATGTGTTAAAGTCCTGTGGCACGAGAAGAGTTACCCCAACTCCCAAGCCTGCTGCTAATACCTAATCCTACTACAAATTGTGCCTGGATCATGACCAAAACTGTTCTCGTGGTATTTTCCATTTCACAGCCAAAACGCTTGCGTGTGTTTCACAGCATCAGGCATGGAACCTGGAAAAGAGGGGATGGCATCGGTGTGTCCAGGCAGGCCAATGGTGGTAAAACAAATTGTGCTGCTGGGGGGCATTTACCAGGTATTCGGCCTTTGAATGAACCATCTTCTCATTTTTACAGGCTCTTGAAACTATTCCCAGACATTGCTCCAGCCATACCAGTCCAGGGAATTTCTCATAGATGCCCTTTCACGGTAAGCGTTTCAAGGAGCTTCCCAGATAGAGAACCTGGAGGCATTCCAGGGAGGATATGGACACTTTTGGAAGGACACTTCTCAGCAGGGGAATTATGGACGCAGAGAGAACCACCTCAATGTGGCTGCTGTACCTCATCTAAACACCACTGTCACCCTGCAGCCACCACCACGCTGCGAGGGCACTGCACACAACATGAGGCTGAGCAGTGCCCATGGCCCACGCTGGGGCTCCGCTGCACCCCTCACGTGCGCTGGCAAAGCCACCGTGATCTGCTGGGAAAGGTCATATGACAGCACACAGAACAGTATTGCTGTGTTTCCTTCCCGCTGACTAATTAGCAGACAATCTGATGCCTCGGGGAAAATTAGGACAATTCCTGCCTGCTGCCGTTAAGTCACTGGGTTATGAAAAAGCAGCCATTTCCTTTACATTCACTCGTCATTCTCCTCTCCTTACAAGCGATTTTCATTCTGCTGTGATATAAGACCTTTTAACATTGTTTTCCTGTGTAGGAAGCACCACCCTGGTGCACTGTATTAATCCTCAAAGAGGATCAAGTAAATAAAGATAAAAACATTCAAATTTTGGAGTTATTAGGATCTTGTTTTCCATTTCCTGTTAACACCTGATTTTGCAAGTGAAGCTGACATACACAAACCCTGATCACATCTTGCTATTAGTTTTATATTTAGACTTGTGAGCGTGATTTAGATTTAGCTTGGGATTATCAGAACTTCAGCTGCTCATTTCTTTAACTTTGTGCTCTGAAAAAAAGCTCTGCAGAGAAAGTGTACCTGAGGACACCACCACAAGAGATCAATGAGGGCACTGTATGTCACAGCGCATTTCTATTAAAGATAATGCACTTCCCGCTTGTCTGAAAGGTGTACACCTATCTCCCAGAACAGCAAAAAGGAAAAGAAACAAAACTATATATCCCGTAACAAATGCATACCAAAACTGATGAGGGACACAGAAATAAACTAAAGCATTTTTAGTCTGGATGCCAAAGAACTAATATTGAAATCTTTCTATGCATCTTAAATAGGACTGTGGAAATAGTGCAGTTCAGCTGGTTCAGTATAACACATATTCTCGGAATAGTCTGCTATGAAACCTGGACTCTCCCATAAGAATCACAATTTGATTTTGTTACTTCCCTCCATGAACTTCATCACAAGAACAGATCATGTCCTTCATATGCCGTAAAATAAAAGATGAGAACATGCTATCATGTGTATCAAAGTAAGTTGTATTCAATGGATATTTGTATCAAAAGATGTAGCATTACCATATCCAAAAAGGCATAAGGACATAAAACAAGTTTTGTAGGTAGAGAATATATCTTTCATCAGATGAACCAGCCTAATTTAAAAAAATAAAATAAATAAAATGAAAAATAGTAATAGTCTAATTAAAAAAAATAGTAATAATAAAAGATGCTTGGAGCAGCACAAGCTCTTGAAAGCTCCTGAAATAGAAGCAATAAACATAAGCTTGCTATGAATCTAAGTTTCATTGCACATCCCAGTCTGCTCCTTTCCCACCCTCACGTCAGGCAGGTGATGCATTACCACTGCCCACACTTCAGGGAGTACATTTATCAAACCTCTCCACTTTGCTGCGCCTTACCCATTAGGTGGCCTCATTTATGCACACCTGGCTTAGAGCAGATCCCCTCCACTTCTACCAAGGTCTGAAGCTTGCTTCTACCCCTTACCTGAAGAAGACCATGTTTTACCCTGTGTAGAAACCTTGGCTCACCAGCGTGTGTCAGTGCCCTCCTCTCCATGAACCATGCCCCAGGACACTGCCAAACTGCACGATGTTCTAACATAAAAGAATCCTAACAACTAGAAACCAGAGGGCAAGTTTTACTGCAGCAGTAATGACAACGACATGAACAGTTCAAGCATTAGCTTAATGACATTAACAGCCTCGTGTCACCGGCATAGGAGAAAATATACACTTTCACAGTAAGAAATGATTTCTTAGGGAAAATGATAGACTTGCAAATAAAATGTGAGTGAATTCTGTATGACCAGTATTTTAAAACTGGATAAATGCAGGGGGCAGTCATTTTTTGTTAGTAGCTGAATGTGTTCCAAGAGCAGTTCAACACTTGGTTAAAAAGGGGGGTTTAAAGTTTTATTTCACTCTCCAAATGTGCCGCATGGTCTCCAAAACCCTGAGAGGACACAAATAAATACCCATACTCAAACAGCCCCAAACGGACCTCTCAGGTTTTGCTTACTGTCACCAAGAGGAGGAAGGGTGCAGTGTGTGCTTGCTGTCCCTGTATCCCATCAGTCACACAGGGACAAGGTCTGGATCAGCTCTGACAGAAGTGAGCTGGCACTGGGGTGTTTTAATTAGTAAAGTGCTATGCCCTGAAGGTAAAGTTTTGTCCATCTTTAGTGACATTGGCGCTCCACCCTCCCCGTGATGGAACACATCATGCTATCTATGCTATAACCTAGCCTTAATGAAGAAAAAAGGTGAGGAAAAAGGCAGTGGGAAACATCAATTTTAATCTGGAAACTTTCCAAACACGAGGTTAAAATGATGAGGAAAAAACCCTCCCTTTTCAGAACTCCCGATGCAGCTCTGTTGCATGCAAAAGGCCTGAAGAAGGCGGCCTTTGGTTGTGTTACCATCCTCTTCACATTACACAGCTCATCAACTCTGTTGTCACAGCATTTTCAAGCAATTGATTACCTGGTTAGGAAACACAACTTAATGAGTCATGAGCAGCAGTGTTTGTTGTGAGGGGCACATGTTTGTTTAAACCACACCAGAAATTAAATGGAAAGCATCAGTAACCATTTCGTCAGAGAAAAGCAAATACATACTACACACTGCCACTGGACCCACCTCCTGCATAAAGACCAGAAGGCAAACAAGGAGCAAGCGACTGCTTGTGCCCATAGAGGCTGTGCATGTCGCCAGCAACAGCTAGCCATGAAATTGAAAGCAAATATTTGCTCTGCTTAAAAAATGCTCACATTGTAATAATTACAGAGTGCTGTGAGCTTTGAGAGCTCCTTGTTCGTTTATGGACGCTGCCTCTATGCTTGCTGGATATTTACCACGAGAGGGGTCAGGTTCCCAGCAATTTGTTACGTCACTGCTGGTTAAACCCAGAGCATTTTCAAACAGAATTATGCAAGTGAAACAAGTTCTCATACACCTTATTTTTAGTTTCCCAGTTCCCTGTAGCACAGGCAGCTGGGTTTGTTTGGGTTTTTCTCCCTGCAAGCCATGGGCATGCCCCAAAGCCTGATCGCTCTTGCACTTGAGGTTCTGATTCGGGTCTCTTAAAACCACAGTTAGAATCTCGTCATTTCCTAGGCCAAGTGTGTTCCTAGCATTATGTGGTTTGAGGACAGTTGTGGGTCTGGATTTGTCCTGTCTCAGCCAAGAAAAGAGGAGGGGAGCCTGTGGCTGAGCTCAGATTTTTGGGTGTCACTGCCGTGGATCTGCCACTCAACACCCAGGTTTTTCACACCTCTCACCTTTGCACTAAACCACACACTTTAGTTAGAACACCAAAACGTGCTGGAAAATTGCATAACTGTTCCATTTACCTGGCATGCAGGAATAAATGCAGTTTTATAACCTGGGGAGCTGCACAGGCTGTGCTCCTTGCTGCTGGGAGCTGGAACATACACACTGGGCTGGCAGCTAAAACATCCTCTCTCAGGCTCACTGGAGGTTTGCATTGCCAGTCCCTTCCCCTGTATTTTCAGGCAGCCCTCACAAACCTGTGACCCTGCTCTGATTCCAGTCATCCCAGTCCTGCCCCTGCCATCTCGTGTTGGTGTGCTCTCACTGATACTGCCTAGGTCCCAGAAAGGGACCTGCTCTGTAGAAGAGAAACAGCAGTACAGTGGGGACACTCGAGCACCCACTCTGGGAAGGGGACATGAAAGGGTGGGAGAAAAAGTGTCTCACCCAGCAGTGGGAAGTTGGTCAGTCCCAGACAAGCTCTTGTAAGACAACTTCACGTAGGTTAAAAATGCTAGCTCAGGCTTCAGAGAAGCAAAGCCGGTGCACTTCCTGCCTGTTTGTGCCTCTGCACTGGCCCTCCTGTGAACTGACCTGAGCTCAAGGCTTGGTCAAGGGAAGGTGTTGTACTTAACCTGGATGTGTGGCCTGGCTCAAAGCAAAGGATATACCTGTGCAACCACAGCCCTGTGAGGGACGTAGGCTCCTCCCCAGGCTGCTCCTTCCCCATGGACCTTCGTAACTTCTGCACAATTATTGACATCATTACATCCTGGACATCCCATTGTGGATCATGTCTGGGAAAGGGCTTCAGCACAGGCTGTGTTTTATGTACCTTCATTGACTTCAAGGAATTTCCAGTCAGCCTCAACAGTGCCTGAGAATGCCTAAGACATGACTTCCCACAGCACCACCACCACCACCAGCACCCCGCCCCGCACACAGGGAGTGAAGCAGAGTGATGGATTCTGTGAAACCAGCACCAGGACTCTTATTGAAATCATCATCTGTAGATTACGATCTTTTACAGATGCATCTACAACCTGCACCAGGTAGCATCTGCAGTAAACATGAATATTTCAGAACACATTTACAAAATGCACTTACTCCTTCCTTTTAAAATGGCATTAGGCCACAATGGCAATGCTAAAAACATATCGGGTCAAGCAGCTTCACATACACTAGTCCTAACAATATTTCCAATGCATCTTCAGTACCTGAATGCACAAAATTTGCAGGATCAGGCTATGATTTGCTGCCAAGGCAAGGCTTTAGGAAGACAGCATTTTCTAATGGCCATTTTGGAGTAAGAACACTCTAGCAAACTACAGGCAAGTTCATGAGTCAGTTAGAAGTTCTAAATCCATTTCCAGGATTATTTATTATTTATTGTAACAGTAATATTGTGTAGACATCTACCAATATATAATATGCACGATATGTATCTGTAAATTTTAGCTGTAAAATAGAAATATATACAAATATATATATTACATATTATATCTAAATATATATAATTATACATTATTATATTGTTATATTATTTCGTAGTATTATTATATATTGTAATATATCTAAATATATGTAAAAACCAACAAGGTGCTTGGTGACAGCCAGCATGGCTTCACTAAGGGCAAATCCTGCCTGACCAATTTGGTGGCCTTCTATGATGGGTCTATGGAGCTGATGGACAGGGGTAGAGCAGTTAATGTCATCTACCTGGACTTGTGCAAAGCGTTCGACACTGTCCCACACGACATCCTTCTCTCTAAATTGGAGAGACATCAATTTGATGGATGGACCACTCGGTGGATAAAGAACTGGCTGGATGGCCGCACACAAAGAGTTGTGGTCAATGGCTCAGTGTCTGGCTGGAGACCAGTAACGAGTGGTGTCCCTCAGGGATCGGTGTTGGGACCGGTCTTGTTTAACATCTTCATCGCTGACATGGACAGTGGGATTGAGTGCGCCCTCAGCAAGTTTGCCGATGACACCGAGCTGTGTGGTTCGGTTGATACCCTGGAGGGAAGGAATGCCATCCAGAGGGACCTCGACATGCTTGTGAGGTGGGCTGATGCCAACCTCATGAAGTTTAACCATGCCAAGTGCAAGGTCCTACACCTGGGTCAGAGCAATCCCAAGCACAGCTACAGGTTGGGCAGAGAAGAGTTTCAGAGCAGCCCTGCGGAGAAGGACTTGGGGGTGTTGGTTGATGAGAAAATGAACATGAGCCGGCTTCAGTGTGCGCTTGCAGCCCAGAAAGCCAACTGCATCCTGGGCTGCATCAAAAGGAGCATGACCAGCAGGTCGAAGGAGGTGATCCTGCCCCTCTGCTCTGCTCTCGTGAAACCTCACCTGGAGTATTGTGTGCAGTTCTGGTGTCCTCAACATAAAAAGGACATGGAACTGTTGGAACAAGTCCAGAGGAGGGCCACGAGGATGATGAGGGGACTGGAGCACCTCCCGCATGAAGACAGGCTGAGAAAGTTGGAGCTGTTCAGCCTGGAGAAGAGAAGGCTGCGTGGAGACATCATAGCAGCCTTCCAGTATCTGAAGGGGGGCTATAGGGATGCTGGGGAGGGACTCTTCATTAGGGACTGCAGTGACAGGACAAGGGGTAACGGGTTAAAACTGAAACCGGGGAAGTTTAGATTGGATATAAGGAAGAAGTTCTTTACTGTAAGGGTGGTGAGGCACTGGAATGGGTTGCCCAGGGAAGTTGTGAATGTTCCATCCCTGGCAGTGTTCAAGGCTGCTTTGGACAGAGCCTGGGGTGATATGGTTTAGTGTGAGGTGTCCCTGCCCATGGCAGGAGGGTTGGAACTTGATGATCTTAAGGTCTTTTACAACCCTAACTATTCTATGATTCTATGATCTTCTGCTTTCCGGTTACCCAGAGATTTATACACCAGGTCTACTGGTAAAATATGTGTTGCATTCCAGTCTTGTAAGAATTTCTTCCACTATCCCTTGCTTCAGAATAATTTCTTTTAAACCAACCTTCAGACTTTAACATGGGTCTTAGAACTTTTAATATACTTTTCCTCTGACACAGTTTTGTTCAATGTTACCTGTTTTCTTCATCTTCTGACTAAGCAGCATGAAACAGATGGAAAAACAGGAGATACTTGTAGATGAGAGCAAGCAGTGGGAATTAAAACTACCAAATCCCTTTTCCGGTGTAAGGGACTGTATCAGTGTTTGATTTGTACATGTTCCACTGATAATCATTATCTTGTTTGCTGTAAGAATGTACACAGTTAGTTGTATGCATTGCTAAATGAACAGCATCTCCTGCTAACCTCTATCACAAGGGGCTGTAGGACAAAGCAGGTGTTACTCACTTGGATGTTCTACTTCTGGTCACACAAGCATATAGGGAATGCTATAGGGATGTAAGCTCAGGCAGGAGAGTGCTGTAATGCCCTCTGCAACCCATTTTAGGTGAGCAAACGTACAGCTGCTGCAAGACAATAAAACAGATGCTGTTAGGGAGCAGGTTCAGCTTTCCATCTCCAAAGATGTCAGGAGCTGGCATGAAGGCAGGCCTACCTCCATAGAGGCATACATTCATAATTAAGGCAGACCCATAAAGTCTTTTAAGACGTCTTTTCTCTTCCAATACTGTGCTCATATCACTTATGTGACCACACAGAACTTTCTGGTTATTGTACAAAGAGAGGGCAACTGCTCTGGGAAAGAAAACTTGCAGGTGCTGTATCCAACTGGAGGCTGGGTCTTGTTTTGTACTCAAAATCTGTAGTACTACGGCCTGCATGGAAGAATCTCCCATCCTAAAGGAATGCAACAAAAGGTCTTTGCTTGTAGTATCTCCCCAAGGACATTAAAGAAAAGGACAGATTTGAACTAACTAGTCTTGTTTCACCATCTGATGGGAATCCCAAACAAATAATATATTCTCTGATATTTCCTCCAAGTTTGCAATCTGCAATGGGACTAATAATACCCCTTGTAGCAAAATACTGGGAGATTCTGAGGTGAAAAACACTGTGTAAGTTCAAAGTACTTATACAATCAGTAATTCTATACTATGATAGACTCCTTACTTCAATCAAGCGCACGTTAAAAAATAATTATGTTCTCTAAAGATAATTTCCCAGAGACTATCCTTGAAATCAGAGGATTCAGATACAGAGTACTTAACTAGATTGCAGGAATGCATGCCATTTCTAGTCCCGTAATTAGGCAACAGAGCAGATATAATCGCTTCATCACTGTAATGACAGCTGCTATATGAAGCCCAAAACCATAGAAAGAAATAGGTTACTGCACTGGTACCTCAGAATACTTTCAAGCATGCCTGCTGGTAGAGCTGTATACTTTGACTTTTTTGTCTGCTATTTAGATTTTTCCCTTATTTGCAGCTTGAGCTCAATAACATGTCAAGGAGGTGTGACTGCTGCTGGCCAGACCCGTGCTGGGAGGGGAAAGCAGCCACACCAGCAGTGCTGGAGACTTCCTTGTCTCAAGCAGAATGGGAAGCTTTGCTATATTTATAACATGAGGTTCCAGTTAGCTTAATTTTATCAGTTGAATGGTTTTTCTACAGAACTTGACTCCTCCATAAACACATTATTAAATGCATGCACATTTAATAACCACGGAACATGCAGGCACAGAGCATGGCTTTGGCCTACAGCACTGTCACAGTCTCTAGGGAAGGACTTCCACAGAATACACAATACCCACAGCCTTGTAAATTATGGATTAAATTTTGCTTTCGCTGATTTAATTTAGGTTTAATGAAAACGGAATTTGTTTGCATTTGAAAGAATGGCAAAAGCTAATGTAAATACCAGAGGAACAATGGGATGGGTACCGGGCCCCACGTGAGGCACCTGCCCAGCCTTACAGATCTGTTAACAACCTCAGCTTTTAAATAAGCTTGTATTTCTGCTGTATTTCAGCCATGCTTCCCGACGTGCCCTTGGGCATGCCAAGAGCTTTACTTTGGTTTATTCTGTCAAAAAATATTAACCATCAAGATGTCCTTAAAGGAATTCATTTTAACCCATGAGTTAGGCTCTTGAGTATGAACTTCTTGTGTACAAAGCTAACCTTTACCGGCTGGTTGTTTCCTGTGGTGATTTACAGAGTTCATTATTTTACCACCGTCCTGACAAGCTTGTGCCAACTTATTAGATGTGAGTTGTCAAAAATAAGGATTCACTCATTTTTTAGAATTCACCCATTTCATGATGTTTCATAGAATCATAGAACACTCAGGGTCAGAAAGGACCTTAAGATCATCTAGTTCCAACCCCCCTGCCATGGGCAGGGACACCTCATACTAAACCATATCACCCAAGGCTCTGTCCAACCTGGCCTTGAACACCACCAGGGATGGAGCATTCACAACTGCCCTGGGCAACCCATTCCAGTGCCTCACCACCCTCACAGTAAAGAACTTCCTCCTTATATCCAATCTAAACTTCCCCTGTTTAAGTTTTAACCCGTTACCCCTTGTCCTGTCACTGCAGTCCCTAATGAAGAGTCCCTCCCCAGCATCCTTATAGGCCCTCTTCACGATTCCACTTTTCCTCCAGGATACATTATTGTTGGATTACAATAAGGTCAGTATGTGTAACCTGGATACTTGCAGGTTAGCACCTAATTTCATATACAGCCAGGTGAATGAGCACATTGATTTTTAGAGGTACTGAGTTTCCTCATCTCCTGTGGATTTAAGCAGCAATGAGAGATGCTCATCTCAACTTTGAATGCTTCTAATTAATGATATGGATTTAGATATATAATATTTGGAACCCAAACTGTGAATTAAGCTTTCATATTATTTTCTTTTATATATGTATCTTTCAATCTATCTGTTTTAACAGAGGAGAATTCAATTACTGGGCTCTGCACTAGCAGGCCAGTCCAGGATCAAATAAATTATCTTCAGTATAATTCAATTCAGAAAACTTACCAATTATTTCATGTTCCTAGACACTTCCCATCTTCCATAGCTATACCTTCTGCTGGGAGTAGGAGTTGCAAGTTGCCAGGACAATTTCTGGCAACCCAACGTAACAGGTACTATCCTTCAAAACGCTGAGCAAGCCTCTAAAGTTACTCTATACAAATGGAATAGCGAAAGAATATCCTTTTCTGGGGAGAAGAAGAGAGGATCTTCTCTGTGTTGCAACACAACTCTGCACCATGGTTATGACAAAGTCTGAATTTACTCATTTCAGAAAGATTAAAGTTTTATGATCTCCTCAGACCACATAAATTAATCTATAACACTATAAACTGATGGTAACAGCAACGCCTTAGAAGCAATTAAACAAAAGAGCACTTTGTTACACACACTTCTAAAGTGTGTTAAATGAAGCTTTTACAATCACTACAGGCATCTATCATACTTGCAAATCATCTTGTTTTAGTCACTGCTATTTCCTTAGCCTCATGCAAGAAGTCTGAAACCTTTGTATTGCAGTAAACCGGTTGCTCTGACTGAAGAAAAGAGTTAGAGCAGATGATCAGAAGGTAAGGAGAAAGGGCACAACTACCTGGTTCATTGCATGAATTCTGAATGTAAAAGAGGAAGAGCAGAGGAGAACTCCTCCTAGTAAACCAGTATTAGCTATCGTAGTTGTGCACCCCTTTTTGGCCAGGAAACTACCATCTCATGATCACAGAGTCACAGACATGCACACAGGATTTCACAGCCCTCAAGAACCGATTGTCTCAACATGCAGAGTTGGAGGCGGCCGAACACATGTTTAAACACAGTTACTGCTATCAGTGTTCACGAAATCTGTGACAAGTGTGGGCAGTTCTATTCAGAGTATCGTGCAAGACCAGTCATGTACACATCATACATTATGCGTCGTACTCAGTGATGTTTCTTCTTGCTCAGCTGCTAGGCAAAATATCCTTAGCTAGTGTCACAGAATGAACGTCAGGACTCTGCTAGCAGCAGCAGCAGGCTTTTAACATGGCAGTAGATTTCCAATAAGCCTTTATTATTGTCTGATAGCAAATGCTGGCATGGCAGGGTAGAGAAACCACAGATACTTGTTGAAATCTTTATTTCCAAGAAGAAAGTTGCAGTGGGCATTGCAATAGCTCATTGCACCACCCTGGAAGAGTCCATCCACCTCTGTGGGGCCCATGGTATGTTTGGGTTTGAACCACCCTCAGTCCAAGTAGGCACCAGCGCTGTCTTCCTGCTTGCAAAACCAGTGCAATACTTCTTGAGCCCCCAGTCTCTAAGAAGCCTTGGTGGGAAGAGAAACTCGCTAACTGCTTCCTAAACAAGGGCCGGTACTGCCCCCTCCTGTGAGCACTCCCATAGGTTAGGCACTGCCTCATCAACACTAAGCTACCGGGCCCTATGCAGCAAAGGGACACAAAGTCTTCTTTGCAAAAAACCAAACCAGGATAAAAATAACAGCCCCAAAGTCTATGTGCATTTGTCCTGGCATTGTAGTTCAACTAGGACAAGATTTAGATGTAGTACTGAGGTGCAAAAATAGCCATTGCCTACACCCAGTGCTTTCTCATCACTCTTGGCCATTCTTGAAGGGCTGTCAGAGACTTCAAAGATGCTCAAGGTCACTCTCTGGCAGCAAGAATCTTCTTTGCAGAACACAGGTTTTTTCTCCTTCAGCTGGCTTTCCGCTCCTGCTCTCTTTTATTCTCCTCTCTTCACACAAGCACTAACACGTAAGTTCAAACATGTCAGTGACGGATGTACTAAAATAGAGGTGAAGAGAACTCTGAGCACCTCCAGCTCCTCCTGTCAGGCTTGTCACGTCAGCCACGAATCCCCCCACCACAGGCACAGCTACCTCTGACTGCAGAGACTGCTTTTCCCTGGGCGGTAGCCACATATTTGCCCAAGGGTAAAATATTTGAGTGAGTAATCATCCAAATTTAATGACCCTGTCATCAGCTTCGTGCCAGGTGCAAGACTTGTGCTTGGAATCTCTCATAGGCTTCACTGAGATTTGGAAGCAAAAGACAACAGTCAAGCCAACCAAGCCCCACTTCCAATAAAGTGCCCCCCAAACCGAACAGCATTCAGAAACTATGCACGCAGGAGCTTGCCAAATGCTCACGCACGTGATAATTTAGTCAAACAAAGAAGTATTTGGTATCTTTTTGATCGAAGCTCACTTTTATTATGTAGGTACATTTTTTTGTTGCATACCCCCAGTTTCCATCAGACAGTGTAAGTTAGTCAATAAACGTAACATTTTGAAAGGCAGCTGAGAAGAGAATTTTACAGACGCTGGAAGAACATTGCACTTCAGAGTGTAGTTCTGAAAATGAATGTGGCTGTGGACACATTTTCGGCAGCTGGAATGTAAGCTAAAGAACATTTGGAAGTTGCAAGTCTGAACAAAAGAAGGATGGGAACGGTGTTACCACAAACAGAGAAAGGCACAGGGCTGTTTCAGAAGAAAGAGGATCCATTTTGACTAGATAAAACTGCATTGAAAGGCATCCAAGAAGAGAACTCGCCAGTTCTAGATAGACAAGAGGAAGAAAATTAATGGATCTGAAATGCAAAAGCAAATTCCTGATTCTTTGCTATATCTGAAACTAGATAAAGGAATGAGATTGTAAGTGAAAAGGAGTGTAAAGTGTAAAGTAAGGCCTAGGAGGAGTAAATAAGGTAAACTTACAAGAAATCATAAAAACTAGAAGATGCTGGCCACAAGCATTCAAGGTTTCACAGCATAACACGGCAAACAGAACCAACAGTGCTAAAAAATCAGACAGATACTGAGACAGAGAGTGGAGAAAGCTGAAACACTGAAAGTGCAAACTAAAACATTTGTGAGAGGTGCTATTCTTTTTGTGGAGCTGTGTTAACATATGCTAATTTATTCATTTTTTTCCCCAAAATTCTATAAAAATAATTACCTTGGTTTTAAGAATGTGCATGACAAGGTCAGAATAAAATTATCTGTACGGCAGGAAAGGCCTGTCTTTGAAGAGGTAAAATGAATGGTTGCAACAGAATGTGTTGCATGAATGACCATTAACTGTCAGTCAGCCTGACATGTTTTGTCTTAAAGACACAAAATAGTTTCTTCTTATTCCCTACAACAGTATCATCTGACCACATGCACTACGTAACACACTTTATTTAGTGATTTGGGGGAAGGTTGATCGTCAGTTTAAGAGAAATCACAGAATCATAGAATAGTTAGGGTTGGAAAGGACCTTAAGATCATCTAGTTCCAACCCCCCTGCCATGGGCAGGGACACCTCACACTAAACCATGTCACCCAAGGCTCTGTCCAACCTGGCCTTGAACACCACCAGGGATGGAGCATTCACAACTGCCCTGGGCAACCCATTCCAGTGCCTCACCACCCTTGCAATAAAGAACTTCTTCCTTATATCCAATCCAAATTTCCCCTGTTTAAAACCCATTACTCCTTGTCCTATCACTACAGTCTCTAATGAAGAGTCCCTCCCCAGCATCCCTATAGGCCCCCTTCAGATACTGGAAGGCTGCTATGAGGGCTCCATGCAGCCTTCTCTTCTCCAGGCTCAACAGCCCCAACTTCCTCAGCCTGTCTTCATACAGGAGGTGCTCCAGTACCCTGATCATCCTCGTGGCCCTTCTCTGGACTTGTTCCAACAGTTCCATGTCCTTTTTATGTTGAGGACACCAGAACTGCACACAATACTCCAGGTGAGGTCTCACAAGAGCAGGGGGGCAGGATCACCTCCTTCAACCTGCTGGTCACGCTCCTTTTGATGCAGCCCAGGATACGGTTGGCTTTCTGGGCTGCGAGCGCACACTGAAGCCAGCTCATGTTCATTTTCTCATCAACCAGCACCCCCTGGGACTGCTCTGACCCAGGTGCAGGACCTTGCACCTAGCCTTGCTGAACTTCATAAGGTTGGCATTGGCCTACCTCACAAGCATTTCAAGTCCCTCTGGATGGCATCCCTTCCCTACAGCATGTCGACTGCACCACACAGCTTGTCATCATCAGCAAACTCACTGAGTGCACATTCCCTCTCACAGACATGTCTAACCGAGTAGAAGTGAATTGCAAATATTTGTTTTTCTGCTTTGGGGTATGATGCCTTGCACATGGGGCTGGATGGGGAGTCAAGCTCCTGACCTGGAATCCAACCCCACATCCTGTGTCCATCTGAAATGTCTGTGGGGCTCCACATGGCACTGGCATGAGCCTCTGCAAGGTTTATTCACAGGAGGAAGTATTGAAAGAGCAGCCCTTGGCTTAATGATCTTGGGCAGCTAGCTCTTTCCATGGCTTCACTCTCATACTGGGATGATATGGCTCTCATCCTAGCAGGGTGTGAGGATGCAATTAAATTACTGTTTGCACAGTGCTTCACATTGAACAACCCTAGTGAAAAGCAAAAGGTGGTATAAGCACCAAAACAGGAATCTTGTGCATGCAAAGATGGTAATTTGAAAACCACAGCTCTTCATCTGTGTCATCTGCTTGTTTGGCCTGACATTTAGGAGATCCAGTAGAGGAACTTAGAGAGCAAACACCTGAAGAAGCTGGTGGCAGAGTTACTATGAGAGCTTCCCAGCAGCCATTCCCACTCAGTGGATGGCCAGGCAAACTGCCACCAGGCCTGCACACTCCAGCATCCTCACTCTTGTCATACCCCATGCTAGTTGTGCATTGTGCGGGGTGGAACCAAGGACTGCGGTCTCCAATTGTCAGCTGCAATGCCGTCTTGCTTCTGGTTTGCTCTTTATTAAGAGCTGGGGTCTTTTCCAAGCCAATAAGCTCATACAATGCTTTCTAGAGATCAGCATGGAAACAACAAGCAGCAGCAAACCACCTGTGCATCAAACTGCCCTTTGCATCTGAAAAGCGTGTCTTGCCCCAGCTGGAAACGCTGTAACCTCCCGCACGAACGGCAGCATTTTCAGCATATACATTCTGAATGACGAAACAGGAAATTGGGTAACATGATGATGCCAGACTTTCCGTGGCCATTTCGGGGGAAACGTCACCAAAATGCGGCCCGTCTGCCAGGATGGGTTCTCCCATGGGCAAGCGGTAGCATAAAGAGGGACAGAAAAATGGTGGGTTTGTTGTAAAACGAGTAAACCCCTGGTTGCGATAAAAGGTGCTGAACCGGGCAGGGACGGGAGCCGGGGGTCCCCTGCCCGGGCCACATCCGTCCGGGCGCCCATACGGAGGCGGCTCCGTGGCCCTCTGCGCCCCGGGGGGCACCGGGCGGCCTCAGCCCCAGCCGCGGCCCCGCCACGGCGGCGCGCCCCGCATGCTCCCGCCTGCCCGCCTGCCCACCTCCACATGCACACACCCGCGGCGGGAGGAGGAGCCGCATCCTCCTCGCTGTCTCCGTTTCGCCAGTTTAATTCCCCCTCGTCCTCGCCCCTTTTTCTTTAATTTTTATCTATATTTCCTTTTATTTCACTTTATTCTTACCATTGAAATTATTTGCCGGGCTCTCCGGCTGGCTCCTCCCGAGAGGGTGGATTATTCCTCGGGGGATCCCCGCTGCTCCAGAGGAAGGTAAGAAGCAGCTGATGCAATCGCAGGGGGGAAACGGTGCCGCGGCTCCCCGCGCAGCCTTTGTCTGCGCGCCGCGGCCGCGCAGCTCCGACCGAGCCCGCCGCGGCCGCGCTTTGTCTCCGCCGTGTGCGCAGTTTCGTGTGTCCACCGGCCCCCTAAAACGTGCTTCCGAGCCCCCGGGCGCTGCCTATTTCAGACCTAAAAATGCGCGCAGCGGGACGGGGAAGGGACGGGACCGGACGGGACGGGGAGCGCAGCGGCAGCGCTGCGGCGGGGCGGGAGCGGGTGGTGGGACGGCGCCGGCCATGCGGCATCTCGCCGCGGCGGAGGATTTGGGGGGCCGCCGGGATGCTGCCGTAGCCAGGCGCTGCGGCTGGAAAACCCAACGGCAAAGCCCAAACCACGGCACCCGGCAGCTGCGGGCTTTCGGTGGCAGCGCCGAAATACCCTGATAGTAATAAACGCGGTGCAAGCGCCGGGCCGCGTGTGCCGCAGCCTCTGCAAGATGTGCGGCCGCGGGCGCAGCCCTGGCTCGCTGGGAAACGGTCCTGCCTCCCGCTGCAATCGAGCGCTGCCATAGGGACAGGGGAAGTTCTACGGTATTCAGAAAATGCAGGCTGGGCCCACGGCGCGCAGGCGTGTGTGTGTGTATGTGTGTCCGTCTGTCTGTCCGTCTGTCTGTCTGTCTCGTGTGTCTGCGTGTGTGTGCGTTTGCCCGTAAACGCACAGTAGCAGCTGAACCGCCCGGTTTTGGTGAGCCGAAGGCGAGAACAAAAAGGCGCAGGTTCGGGTGCCTGGGGAGGCATTCGCTCACGTGTACATGCGCCCAGCTTGCTCTCTGGCCGAGGGCTTGTCCCGCTGTTTTGCAGAGTTTGTAGTACAACCTGTAGCAAGGATGTACGTCCTTGTGAGAGGAGGACATGTGTAAACCCGTGCTTTGTTGACGTGACATTGGGAGGACCCAAATAAACCCCGTGTTTGGCAGCTGGTTTTGTGGAAGGCAAAGCTACTGTCTGTTTGTGCCTGCACACGCATGTCCTTCAGCTATTCATGGACTGCTTTGAGGCATTTCTACTAACCTCTGTTCCTAATGGTAGTAACCTGTGCTTTGTGGTGCTTCATTCACTGTTAGGTTTGTTTGGGTTTTACATGTGCTTGAAAGGCAAAATAACGCAGAGCAGCTGTTCTTCTAAAAGTAAAGTATTAGAAAAAGATCTCTGTTGATAGAGAAAATACATTCTGGAAAGGAAATGAAAAAAGACATTCTAAGTGTCTTAAATCAGAAGTAAAAACAGCTACAGGGGGAGAAAGAAAGCATCCTTCCATCTAACTTACTTCACTTGCCACCAAAGCGCCAACTTTGTTTAAAAAGCCTGTAAAAGGAAATCCCATTTGTTGCTGAAGGACACAGAGTATCAATGGTCAGAGCCCCCCTGAATTTGTGCTGAAATCCACTGGCAAAACCTGTTTGAAAAGTGGGAATTGCCATACTGCTGGTGAGCAGAGGCCTTCTGCTGCGGCTCGGTGGAAATTCACTGACAAAAATGGGACCTGCTTCACTGTTGTGCAGAATGACTCTTATTTGACTTTGCCTTTTTGGAAGGCTTTTTTTCTCTCTGGGAGGCACCATAGGGAGAGCACTTCACTGAAGCACGCTGCAGCATGCTCTGCCTCGTCACTTCAGACTCTTTGTGCTGTGGTTGGACCAATGGGGCTCTCTGGCCCAGGTGAAGACAGGAGACATGTTGGCAGCGAGCACCATGCTCCACATACCCCTGTGCAGAGGATTATGCTCCAAGTTGTTCGAGGCTTTCTGCAGGATGCTGTAGAACATGGAGGATCCATTGTCCTTCGTATCCAAACCCTGCTTTTTACAAGGGTTTTAAAGGATGGAAGGGGAGTCAGGGTTCTCTCAGCTGCTCTGCTTGCAGGATGCTCATCCTGGGTCTCTGTTTTACATTTTCTTGGTGTTTTCTGGTTTTGGGGTTTGTTCTTTACCAGGGGAAGAGTGGTGACTGAGCAGAACTAGGACCGTCCTTCCTCTCGTGCTCTCCCCCATCTTCTTCTCAGCTTGCCTATTCCTGTAGAAACATGCTTAGCGCATAGTCTAACAATAACTACTGCTTTAAAAGTGTGTATTATGAAGGCAGAAGAGATTTTGTGGGAATATTTAAATATTCTAAGCCAGAATTCCGTTTCCTTTCAGATAGGTATTTATTGTTGTGACCAGTCCAAGAAGTTTAAGGAGCAGATCTTGGGAAAAATGGCAGCTTTTCCATGTTATAAGTGTTTCAGGGCCCTTTTGCAATTAACTCTCATAATACTTGTGTAATCTTATCAAGTAAATATCACTCTGAGTCTCTTAAGGTCAAGAAAACTGAAGCAAAGAAATTACTTGTAAACTGGGGCAGAAGAAGCAAGATACATATGAACTTGTGCAAATGGTTCTTCCTCCTGTAGTACAAACTTTGTTTTAAATAAGGGTTTCAGAGCTGCTATTTAGCCCATACACATCTGGACAGTCTGTTCCATTGCTGTAACCTATAAGCCCGACTCATGGCACTTCCACTTTCTCTGGAAGACAAGAGTTCGTTCATTTGTGGCTCTGTTCCGGGATCTCTTCAGCAAAACCAAGACTGTTGAGAGGATTTCACAGAGAAACATAATTAGGAAAAAATGTGACTATATTCTTGTGCCAAATGCCTTCCCTAAATTGACTGGGATGGGCTCAAAACAAAAATGTACTTAAAACCATTTTCCTTTATGGCTCATCTTTATGTGTTTTGCCTAAAGTAATGAATCACTGGGTGAATCAGGCTGGGATTTTATGGTTTCTTATTTGCCTGCCTTTGATCAGCTGAGTAGCCTGTCGAGACTTAATTTGGGACTGTCTTCCCTTTCTTTATGGCAGCATGGAAGGGCAGCGTGGATGGGGAGTAATGGGACAGAGCATTTTTCCTGTTGCAGCACAAGGTCACGCAGTACCTAGAGAAAGGTTGAGAATTTGTGCTCATGGCTTATTTTTCACAGCATCCTTTTCTAAGCTTCCTTCTCAAGACTTGTGCCACTTGGTTGTTTCCCCCCTCCCTTATCCCTCAACTGTTTCCATCCCATGGGAGCTATGTGTGAGGAGCCTGGAAATGAACAGTAATGGCTTGCAGCCACCAAGCACACAGCTGCAGCAGCTGGAAGGAAGGCTCACATTGCCAGCGGGCAGCATGGGTGCATGCCAGCACCTCGGTGGTTCCCCATGACCCCCTGGAGCCCACCGGTGGCCGTGGGGCCAGGGTGAATCCGCTTCCTTCCACCACTTCCTTCCACCATCAGTCGGCTGCAGCCTGCTGCAGAGGGACAGCACCGGGGAGCAGGAGGCAATGACATTTCAAACACTGCAGATGTTTGCTCAGGGGATGTGAGTCAGTCTTTAATTTCCAAGCTTTTTGTTATCTCAGTGGCTCTTCTCTAATCTCTCCATTTTGTCCTTCCTGTAGATGGGGAGCAAATCAGGAGGTTTACATTCCAGATGTCAGGTGTCACTAAATGCTGAACAAAAAGGAGGTAGTTGCATCCCTGCCTCCAACGTGATACTGTTACATATAAAGCCTGTTACTGCTTTTTATCGTTTAAGTGAATAGCCTGTACACAGTTTCAGGCTCAGCGTTTCATTATTTATATCCATACTCTCTTACTGGTCATATTGCTCTTCTTTGGAAGAACTTTCAAAAGTATAAGCAAAGAAAGGCGTATCACACCTCAGGCTTTGCAGGAATAAAATCAGCTTGTGTGAAACTCAAGCGCTGGATTCTGATGACTCGTAACAGACCAGGAGGAATTCTTGGCAAAACTCCCTTGGAGATAAAGTTGAGTCATATTTCAACTTTTAAGCAAATTATCTTGAATTCCATAGTTAAAATCGCGTAGCGTGTCTTGGATATTTGCCATCCCCGTGACTGTTCGACTGCAGGAAGAACATAGTGAATGAAATGCCTGGTTAGTGTGCAAGGGCACATGACAGAAAACATACCCAGAGACAGGTGAGGTGGTGTCCAACCCAGTCACTTATCCAGGTGCCTCTCACGTACTGGGTCAGCTTTTGGGCCACCATGTGTCTTCGTATGGCACTTTTTTAACGATGTCATTTACAGGATATGAAAAAGGCTGGCCTGTGAATTAAGCCATCACCATTACCACCAGGAGTGATGATGTTACTATTAAAAACGCAACTTCTAGCAAAGTGTTTGCTGAGATTACACCTCTTCTGGGTACTGCCCAAAAGGGATTTGTGCTTGAGCCAGCAGAAAACATGAAGTTAGATTGTCTGTATTGCTGTGTTTTCTTGAATACAAACTTTTTGAGCTCCTTAAACTGCTGGCATAGAATTTTAACAGTCCAGAAAACTGGAGTTGCAGAGATTTATTGGTTTTGTTGATGTTTCAGTCAGCAACAGAGAAAATTACCCCAGTTCTTGGAATGTGTTTTAATGGCTTGTGAAGGTCTCAGTGTCCTTGAGAAAACTAAACTCTTTTTATCTTCTTGTGTCATCTCACAGTCCTCCTCCTGAAGTCAGTGACCAGTTGTGATCTTTCCCATATTCCGTAAGAAGCACACAATGAATAAATTATCCATAATGGGTTTTACAAGACATGTCATGGGATGTTTAAAGCCAAGCTCCTAGGCCAGAGCAGTGCTTTTTTTACTAAACAGAGGGGCTGGATCAGCTACCAAACACAGACCTCTGGGGTTCCTTTAGAAGGATCACTAGCACTTTCCTGGTTTTCTGTCAGGGTGATCCCTGCTTGAGGAAGGAATGTTTGCCCATCCAAGTAGAAGTGTTTGAAATAAGAGCAAGATTCTTATTCATTTACTGTTTATGTGTCTGGAGGGAAAGGTTTGATGGCAGGTCTCTGGAAGTTTTCATTTTGGGAGGTTTAAAGCTGGGCAGAGTAGCAGGCACAGTGACTGGGAGTGATTGGGATTGTTGCAGTCACTCCTCAGATGATTATTTACTTCTTTTCAATGTGAATTAGGAATAAAGCTCAGCCTGGGAACTTCTGCCAACATAGCATTTTTATTTTCGTTTATTTCATGACATTTCTTGAATGAAAAGGCCTTAAAAGTGCAAGTATTACCTTGCTGCTTCCAATATAGCTCAGCAGCAGCATATGATGAATCTTTATTAGTTGAAGCAATTTTTTTTCCTTCCCACAGTATTAGCAGTGCTTACACTTGATATGGTGACTTCCTTAGCTCAGCTATCCCAGTGTGGAAGCTCCCTTTTGGGAGCAAGGCCAGGACAGATTGCCCTCTGGCAGCACCATGCTCCTCTGTAAAGGCCAGATGATGAGCTTGAAGTGGATACTTCACTTGTAGGGGATAAAGCTGGTTGACATGAACCTTACCCTTTTGGACCATGAATTTTATGTAGATGCTGAGATTTGTCTCACCCAGGAACTTGAAATTTAAAACAGGTAATTTGGTATGAAATTTGTGTGACCACCTGTATTCCACTGACTATGGAGGGGGCTTGGTGTGATCAGCCATGACAAAGGGTTTGCTGTCTGTATATCTAAGGTAAAGTTACCTTTGCAAAAATAAAAGAGATTTGCGTAGCGGGTTTTTTCCAGGTATCACACTTCTATCACCCTTTCCCTCTGAATCTGCAAGCACTTCACAAACTGAGTGCTATTGTCACTGTTTCATCTTAATTTTACAGATAGAGGTGCTAAGGACAAGTTTATTATCTTTTGCCAAAGATTTGCAATGAGTTCGTGCCATGACAGTAAAAGTTTCAGTCCCAAGCCCCACCACTCTCTCTGTTCACCCTCCTCATGTTTTGACACTGAGATCAGCTTTGCTTATGCTTGGAAATACAATGCATTATTTCACTCAACAATTTTTTTTTGTTGTTTCAGGGTTTTGGTTGGTGTTTTTTTAGTAAATCACTTAACCTGAGGCAGATTGAAAGATGTGTTCGCTTCAGGAGGAACTTGTCTGCCTGAAACCCAGAATTTGATGGAATGATTGCTGATGCTTCAGCTGGCACTGCTAGCACCAACATTTCACTCTGTCTTACAGAATCATAGACTGGTTTGGATTGGAAGGGACCTTAAAGATCATGTAGTTCAAACCCCCTGCCAAGGGCAGGGTCGCCTTCCACTAGACCAGGTTGCTCAAACCCCTGTCCAACCTGGCCTTGAGCACTGCCAGGGATGGAGCAGCCGCAGCTTCTCTGGGTAACGTCTTCCAGTGTTCCACCATCCTCACAGTAATGAACTTCTTCCTAATATCTAATGTAAATCTACCCTCTTCAAGTATAAAGCCGCTCCCCTTGTCCTGTCACTACTTGCCCATGTAAAAAGTCTCCATTCAGTCAGTTTTCTGTGGGATCAGAGTTTGGGTTAAAACAGAAGAAGGTTGTCACTTTTGCACAGCAAAGATTCCTTGTGAACAAAGCAGCGAGCCGTTTTCCTGCCAGTCCGGCCTTGCAGCATTTCAGCTTCAGAGGGGCAGAATGGCAAAGCAGGATCTGCACGTCAGTGAGCTGTGAAGTTTGCTCTCCAGCACGCTGTTTACCTCGCAAGAGGGCTCATTTCAGCACTTGCTTTTGAAACACTTAATGGGGAATTTATTAAGCACAGGCAATGTCAGGGCAGTTCTGAAAATGCTCCTGGGGGACCAGGGGGGAAGCTTCTCTGCTTGGATCTTAGGCAAACCTTTCCTTGGGTGTTTTAATGCAGGGGGATACAGATCTCGGAGCAGAGATTGTTAAGGAATTGTTTATTTTAGGAACTCATGGTCACAAAAACCGTAAGGATTCAGCAGACTCAGTTCTTCCCACCTCAGCAGTCGCCATCTCCTGTGGCTTTATCCTTTTATAAGAAGATCGTGCTTCTCTTCCAAAATAGGTAGACTATTTTATCCCTGCAGCCTCTGGGAAGACTGTTCCAGAATGTCACTGCTAAGGCCACCCTCTGCTTGCCAGTCTGCTTTTATTTATCAGCAGCCTGGATCCTTTTTGTTTCTATTGTGCTGACATTTTAATACCCGAGCAGTCGCTCCCCTGGTATCTGTAGTGGAAATCTCTTCCGTAGAGCAGCTGAAAAGGTCCCAGCTCACATCCCCCCAACACCATCCTCTCACCAGGCCAGACCAGCCCCTGTCTGCCGCTGTAACCACATGCTTACTTGCTCCTTCAGTAGGAAAGAGCAGGTCCTGCCGTACTGTCAGCCTCGAGGCTAGCTTTTAAACCTGAAATTTGGCCACTTTGGGCTCTTGAGGAGATGTTAAGAGCGCATGTAAACTTTAAAACTGCATTTCTGAGACAGTGTTTGAGGGAAAAAACTGCTCATTTGCAAAGCCCTTTTCTGTGCAGTGGGGATGTGGTATAAACCAGAAGTATTGGGTCCCTTAAACTTCATTTGAAACAGGCAAGATAGCATAACTGAATAAGTGAGCTACTTCCCTTTGCCTTGACATAAGACCTGCAAGAGCTGGGGATGCTCCTGCTTCTCTGGTTCCATGTGAGCAGTCTGATGCGTTTGAGGTAGCCCTGAGAATTAAAAGATATTCCCAGATTAATCTGGCATCTGAGCGCTCACCACGTACCCCAGGGTGAATAGCTGTTTGGCAGTATTGCAGGAATTCATTCTCAACATGGGAAGCGGGAGAGTTGTGGTGCAGGAGCTTGGTTGTGAATAACAGCCTGTTGCCTCAGCACCACGCTGGAGTTGTAGCTCAGCTGAGAGTGGTTGGGCTCTGGAAAATACTGGTTTTCAGTTGATTTGCATTGCTGATGAGGAAGTATGTCACCGTAGCAGGCTTGCCTGATCTCCCTTTGGTGGTGTTCCTGGTGATTTATGAAACACATCAATCAGAGGAGAGATCGCCTGATCTCCAGATAATAACTGCTGGACACTAGATACACATTACTCTCTATTCCTGTGATACACGAGCTTAGGGATTTGGTTTGGTTTGGTCTGTTTCCACCCTTGTTCAGAATAAGCTTCACCATACGCAAAGCATCCTACACACATCCTCTTTACCAAAACCCTTAACATATTCAAATACCTGGAATACAGATATTAGTAGAACAGAGTACTGGGACAACTCTCTCGTTCTGTTCCATCCACTTAGACCAGCATGGACACAATATATTTGATATTTTTAAGTAAGAATGGAGAATATACAGAAGACAAATACCAAATACCGAAATGGGACTTAGACAATCAAATCGTTTTTATTCCTTAATTTGTAGGCGGTTGATCTTTTTTTTCCTGAAACAAAGAGGACTCATTTGCTCATTAGTTTATAAATACAAGTACCCCCTTCAGCAGCAGGTTGTGGGACCATGTGAAATTGTAAGGTTAGTGAAGTTGATCTCATTGAGTATAAGGTTACTACTGTTCCGCAATGTGTTTAGGTTATAAGTTGAAGTCTGTCTAATGATAAAAATTGGTTGGTGAGGATGGTCCCTCTTGTCCAGTTTTCACTGCCTTATTCTGGTAACACTGCCTGCTGTTGGTGGTATACATCTCGTGGGTTTTCTTCTTGTGTCTTATATAGGTTGTTGGCGCTGTGGCTGCAGTTTACTCACCAGATACCAACCAAACACTAATATTTGGAGAAACACTTGGATCGGTACAGTTACTCACTCAGGATGCCTTTCAAAGCTGGATTAGAGCTGACTGAATTGCAGAACATGACTGTTCCCGAAGATGATAACATCAGCAACGATTCAAATGATTTCACAGAGGTGGAAAATGGCCAGATAAATAGGTGAGTATTTTTCCATGGACACTGCCTGTGCTAAGAAACACACTGTTTAAAAACAGCATTCTAATATATATGTCTTGAATTATTCATTACCAAGTCATGCTCTGTTTGAAGATGTAATTTGAATTTCATATGTGACATCTGTTGGGCATAGGCTGCAACAGCAGATAAAGCAAACAGAGTGGCAATTTATTCATCGTTTTGAATCTCTCAAATTAGTCTTAATAAAATGCACAAACATATAGTGTAGCAAAAAGCCAACATTTTGAAATGTCTGCTTGCACACAGCAAAGGACTGATAATAATTAGTACAATTAGACCCATGGCACAATCTGGGGCAAATCTCTTTTGTTGACCTTTGATCTCTGATATGACAGTTTTGACATGCCTGGCCACCTCCATGCATCCAAGCTTCTGTAGATTTTACAAGCTCCTGGCTGGCAGCACATGTAGTCCTGGTCCATGTTTGCAGTTTGGCAAGTTAAACTGGGCAGTGGCTGCCACTCCCTGGGGCAGGGATGGCAAGAAGATGGTAAAACAGAGACTTTAAGTTTAAAAAACGCACCTATTTGTCAGTATTGGTGAAAATCACTAGGTTTGTTTAAATTACTGGGATGTTGACTTTTCCTATAAGCTGTACAGTCATTTCCAACAGGCAGCCTGTTCCACCTATGGGTCGTTCTTCAGGCCTTTCTACCAGCCACCAGCAGGTGCTGAAGTGTCCTGTTTACAGCAGAGACCTGCTGGCAGACCCTGATTGGGTTTTGCAAGCCGTAAAATGAGAAGATGTTTTTCGATCAAACTTCCTATTCAGTTATTGCAAACCAAGGTGGAGCCTGTGCCTGCATGGGGACCCAGCCATGCCCAGCACTGGTGCTGCTGAGAAGCCTCTGCTGGCACATCCCCCTGCTCCTTTACTGCTGGGCTGCCACTGCCTGGCTTTATGGTCTTTAAAAATCTCTTCTTTGGCCTTCTGTTCCTTTTGGCAGCACCTCTTCTGGATAAACTCACTTTATGATGTAAGAGCAAAGTTAAGAGCTGTTTTTTCCCAAGTGAGGGTAGAGTCATAGGACTCTTGTGACCATACAGGTGGATAGGGAGCAGCAATAAGCACCTCCTTATTCCTTATGTCCATACCATGCATGCAGCAAAACCAGTTGGCCATACCCTGGGACTGAGTGGGGGGCCCTGGCTGGTGACATGGGTGACCCCCCCAGCAAGAGGGTGCCAGCCTGTGTTCCCCATTGCCTGCTATGGGGAAGTGCTGGGGCGGCCGCCAGCCGTGTGGTGTGGCAGTGGGACCACAGCGCAGCTGCACTAGTGCAGATTAGAGCTGGTCAGGAATTTTCTGATGCAACTGCTTTGATGGAAAGTGCCAAAGTGAAACGCAAACCACTTCTATTAAAGAAAAAAATACCCTGCAACTTTGCCAAAACAAAACAGTTCCAGTACGAACCTGCTCGCTTCCCTGCTGGCTCACTTTGCAAAGCGAGATGCTCAGGGGCTGACAGTGGTGAATTCTCTCCCTGGAGCCTGCCGAGGATTTATATCCTCGAGAGAAGGAGTGGCTGCAGCGGGCTGGCTGCACCTCGCCTCCCCAGCTTGTTGGCTGGTGCCACCAGTAACTGTTATGGGGAAAAACCCTGCTAACACTTCATCTCTCAGTGAATGTTTATGGAGGGTGGGGAGGGAGCATGCCGTGTGTGCCTGATCCTCTGTGGTCACAATGAACTTTGTGGAGTTAGGGCGTAGTAAGTGTGGCAAGGTCTGCGTTGGGTCCACGCTGCCTACAAAGGGAAGAAGAAAAGTGGGTGAGGAAAGGGTGTCAGAAACTCATAGGGAGAATTTCTGACTACTGCTGTGGCTATTAGGGCAGATGAACATATTCCAGAGTTTTCCATTCCTTTCTGGGTAACTTTTTTCCTCTGCAGAGCATCATTTGGTTGTAGGATGTAGCCCATTAAGGTTGCCCATTATCCCTCTGCCAGGGTGCTCACTGGGCAGCTACTTACTCCTGCATCCCACGCATGAGTATTTTGCCCTATATACATTCTGGTGTCTCCATATTCCCCTCCATGTCTAAAACAAGAGTTTCAAGGCAGCTCACACTGACCACAGCTTTCAGCACAGCAGCACATTGGCACTGAAGCAGCCCCATCAGCATTCCCCGGGTCTGAGCCACCCATGGCAACCGCCCTGTGCAAGCACCTTCTCACCAGTATGGGTGATGAGCAGGCAGACAGACCCTGCTCTGTACTCCATGCCAAATGCATCCTGAAAGGGTGTGGTTATTCCCTTTCCATAACTACTTTGGCAAACACCTTATCTCCATGGAATAAGAGGTTAATGGATGTATGGAAGAACACATTTTGGCATATGGTGCAAGGTCTTGTGAAACTCCGAAGTCCATCAGAATCCATGGGAATTTTTCCGTTGATTTCACTTGAGCTTTAGATTAGATCTGTAATTTTCAACTAACTTTTTGTGGTTGTTGTTTCGACCTGTTTGATTTTACACTCCCTATTCCATTTTAAACATCCTTTTTTTTTTCTCCCAGTGCATCATTTTTCAAGCTCAATATAGAGCAGATCTTTTGGAGAGGAAACGTCAGGTAGAGGCTGATTTCAGGTCTGGTTGTAAATTCCAAATATTTCTTCATTTTGGAAAAGAAGTCTCTATATTTGTTTGGATTTACATCCTTTTCTGGGCCTAAATATGCAGTTATATATGCAGTTGTATGTAGGAAGGGGATGTAGATTGGAAGGGGCTATACTGGAGGGGGGGGGGTTGGTTCTTTGTATGAAGATACTAATTTCTTCTGAGGATGTCAATAAAGAGACTTGCAACAAATCCGGGCACGGATTTGGTGACTTTTAACCATGTATCCTGGCTATAAAACTTTGCCATCTTTGCACATAACTGTAAACCAGCATTTAGATGACCTGCTCCTTATCCGTAACTATGCTGATGCCTTTCAGGAAGCTGATGGCTGAATGCTTGTCTTGGTTTATAGCTGCTAGTAAGTTTTCAGCCCTCCTTGTTCAGTTAACAAAGTTGTTAGACCAGATATGGTCCAGATTTCATGGTGTAAATCAGGCCAAGGCTTCTGCGTTTCTTGTTCCTGCCTGCCCCGGAAATCTTTGCTGTTGCTCAGGTTAGCGCTCAGTTAAGAAGCTGCCTAAGGGTGAAGTCCTGTCATCTTGGCAAAACTAGCTTTCCCTGACAAATGTTGAATGCATTGTCAAATATCACTTTAATTTAATTATCTTTAAACATATCTGAGATGGCTGAATGGCTTTTGGCTAACTCTGCTTTGCCAAAACGGTTAGCTTGGGGATATCCCTTTAATGAAACATTTCTCATTTAAGTCCTCTAATACATTAATCTTGGAAACCGTAGTTAAGCGTGCTCCTTTTAAAACCGCTTTATCAGTAAGACTTAAGTTTCTGGTTTGCACTAAATCAAGCCAGGAGAAGAATTAGATGAAGAAATTCTTTCCAAGCCAGCCATGGGGCTTCCTGCATTGCAAGGATGAGCTAGGGTGTTCTATTAATGTCTCCGAAAAGTTTTGTGTAAGTTGTTCATCCTCAACTGTGATGTGGGAGACACAACAGGAAAGCAGAAACATATAAGAACAGGTTATATCTTACAATGCTGATGAGTAAAGTGTGTGAAATGAAGACAACAAACAGCACAAATGGATTTCATGCTTGTCGGGGAGCCACAAGGCTTTGATGGCACAGACAATCCTACTGTGCATTTCCACAGCACCTGTCACAGTGGCCTCTGGTCCTCGGGAAGGCTGGGAGAGGCTGGAGTAAACAGTCATTTCACTTCATTTGTGTCATATTTATAAAGATCAAACGTACAACGTTCTGTGACAGTGAATAACTTGTTTCGTAAGCACATCTATTGAGCAGAGCAAATGCGTGTCACGGTTTAAGTAGAAATTCCAGTATTCCAACATGTGTTACTTTTCATATGCTATAGGGGGGAAAAACCCACCCTGAAATGAAAAAAAAAAAAAGTTTCTAAAAAAGCAAAATCTTGTGAAAAATTGTTTCAGATGAATCCATTGGATAACCTTTGCCCTGTTTTATTTAACTTCAGTAATACATTCTGTTTATGGAAAACTTAGTCTGTCATTCGCTGCATGTGTGCCACCTACCAAGCATAGTCCCGAGGCAACCTTCTTGTTCAGACTTGCAGGTTAAGTTGCCTGCAGTAGCAAATGCAGCACAGACTTCGGACCAGGCAGACCCCACATCGTGCACCTCTGCAGCACTGCAGTGAGCAAGCACCCTGGGGCTGGGAAACAAACCATGCAAAAGCTGGGTGCAATGCTATGTACCTCATGATTTGGGAGCAGAGTAGCCACATTCGTGTGTCTAACTTTGCTCTCCCATACGCATCACACAGCATAGGTAGAGAAAAATGTGCAGTGTGACGTGGTAAATGTGGGGTGGATGGAGAGCCCTGCTTGGAATAGAGGATGAGATGCTGGACAGCAAGACCAGTCTATTTTAATGTAGGACTAACACAGAAGAAGGTACTTTGGATCGATCCATCAAATCAAACTGGTTTCCTTAAAATCCCATCCAGAAGGTAAAAATGTGTTTGCTGGCCACAGAACATACCAATTCTGTAGAAGCTGTCTACTGGGTCAAAAGTCTTCTAATGGGAAGTCCCACAGTTGCTTTATATTCAGTCAGTATTACTCAATTGTCTTGTATCATGTGTTAACAATAATTTTCATCAAACTTTAATACCAGGAGGCAATAATAATAGTATTTACAAATGTGTTATTTCTGTAATTATTAAGGGGGCTGGAGAGGGATGAGGAGAAGGGGGGGAGGGAGGCAGACAAGTTACTTCTCTCTGAAGTCTGACAAAATCTAAAATGACACATGGTCTCTGTGAATGACAGAAGAAGTCCACAGATGTTCCCAGCAGCCCTTACAAATCCAAAAGAGACAAAACTCTTCTCTGTGCTCCTGCCTGTACAAATTGCCTGCGGGGTGTTTCGAGAGAGTTGGAATGTCTGTTTCAAACCTTTCACACTCTGCTGCCCGCGTTCAAGAGATGGGCTTTAAACAGACATGAAATAGGAAAGCACATGCTCTGAATCAGGTTGAGATTTTATTCTGTGAGGATGAAATACCTACACAGTGAGCTTTGGAAAGTTAATTTTGGATCAGTGTTAGAAGTGGTTGGTTTTCACTTCTTAAAACCCTGGGGGAGGTTCAGCCATCTATTCCAACTGTGTTAGGGCTGGTAAATGTGGCACAGTGTCTACATTTTGTAGCAAATTAGTTGCTGAATTTAGTGGTTTAAAAAATACAGGGGAAGCCTGTAGTTGTTTTTATTGCTATGAAGGAAGTCAAAGCAGACCAGTGGCCAGGAGTCAAAGTTGCAACCAACCCATCAGAGATAGTCCATACATTTTGCCACCTGTGCCTGGGTTTAAGGGATAAACTCAAAATGCATGTGGAGTATACAAAATGGTGAAGACACAGAGCCGGGTGTGTCAGCTGTGGAAGCTAAGTCAGCAGCATTACAACTGCAGCATACACTTGGAAGCTGTGCTAGTATTCATCACTAGTAACTAGGTCACAGCTGGGGTAGTAGGGAAGCTTGGTAGAGCTCTCTCTGTATGAGTTTGCAGTTACATTACGAGGCTGAATACTGCTGGATGTACTCAGTGATGCAGAGTCTTGAGTCACAGTTTGAACTGTTCACCCCTGGCCAGTAGATATTCCCAGCAGAGGGAAAGGACCAGTGGAGCTGCTCTTTGTGTTCAGGGTATTGTTTGTCTGTTTTAATTTAAGAGCCACCTCAATTCACCTACAGCAAGAAAGGTCTCCGACACTTGGTGACAGCCCCTGGTTAGGTATGAAACATGTACAATGGCTGACGCATTAGCCAGTGCAGCCTAAAACCATCTGTGGATTAGCAAAGATGCCAGGGACTTAATTGTACATAAACATTCAAAAGATGAAAAGCTGAAAGAATGCTTTATACAAACTAAAATATTTGCTGAGAAAAGATCTGTGAGAAAGTAACAGCTCATCCAAACCAGTATTGTCATAAATCCCAAAGATACCAACAGAGCCGCAGGAGGCAAATCTTGTTCTGGTGACGGTAAGTCCCTAGTTGTGGATAAATCAAGGACACAGGACAAGAAAAGGGTGCAGAGAAAAAAAAACCCTGTTTATTCCATGTTTCCATCACAGAAGTGTATCGTTTTGCAGTATAGTGAATTCAATCAAGTAGCCCTGAGCTGGGCACCGACAGAGCACATTGCCTGGTTCAGGATGGTCCAGGCAGTGCTGGCTGCGTGCGGCACCTCTTCCTCCTCTTAACTCCAGCCACACTGACCCTGCGGTGGCAATTCAGGTATTCGCAGGGTGCTGCAGTGCCACCCAATACAGAGGGAACAGATAGGGTCTGTCAGGGATCCTTGGCAGAATGATGATAGCGCTAAATGGTAGTTACAATTAAAGCTTTATTTCCTCAGGATATTATGATTTCTGTAGCTCAGAAATTATTATTAGAATGGCACAGGATTCTACAAGCAGAATCAATTAACTTAAATGGTTTCTAATCACCTGGATTCTATGCAGATCAGATCAAATCTTAATACATGGTTTGCTGTATCACTTAACAACCATAACCTAGACTTGTAAAACATACAGAAGGATACAAGTCACCCCCTCAGTCCTCTGAGTAGCCAGAGGACGGTGGTGGTGTACCTGACCACTGCGGGTCCTGGGTGTCACTGCCCAGCAGCAGCTCCCATCCAAGTTCCCCACGCAGGACTTGTACCTGCTTGGTTTTACAGACAGTATAGAATCTGGGTGCTGTTACAGTCCCCTGTTCTGTGAGGGGGTCATCACCACTGCCCAGTGGGGTTGCCTTGGGACATTCAAGGCTGGCAAGGAAGGGAGTTATCAGACTGGAGCCCAGGAGTTTTGAGGCTGATAGGGAGGGGAAGAAGACATCTGTTTGGTTTGTCTGCTTGGTTCACAGGACCTTCAGGGACTGATTATGAGGGAAAGGGAGTGAATACATGACCCACTCGGTCACAGAATGGCTGTTTGCCTTATGAAATGGCGTTAGTAATGCTAAGCACATGAGCAGGGGTTGGGAGCAGGGGATACCTGTCATGCACACCTCTGCAGGACACTTGGAGAAGTATCTCCTATTAATGTCTCTGCAAATAGATTTCTTTCCCATCCACAAAGCTGGTGCTGTTGCTTTACTGAACCTTCTAAAAGACTTACTCTGTATATATATATTTATTCTGATCTTATGCTCATGTTACCTTTATTGATGCCCAACATACACTGGTATCAGTGAAGCCTAATCTGGCTCATTAAATAATTATGAGTCTGACCTCTTTTCACATACAGTTTTTATATGTTGCGTATTTTGGAATCACATGCTGCTCACGGAATTAATGTGTTCACATTTCCTAAACACTTGCTGGAAATAAATCCTCTGGCTTCTTTCAGCAAGTTTATTTCGGATCGCGAAAGCAGAAGAAGTCTCACAAACAGCCACTTGGAGAAGAAGAAATGTGATGAATATGTAAGTCTCTCTTGCTGTTCTTTTCCCTGTCAAAGTGAACTCTATGTTGTGTGTATGAAGGGCCTTTAGACGCGGTCTTCAGAAGCTCTGGGCACACACAATTATAACAAACTCAAGTTCCTGTAGGAGCAGTCTGTGCTCAGCACTTTTAAATAGATAAATAAATAAGTAAAAATAACCCAAACAAACATTTTGGTCACGTTGAGGCAAGGGAATCCCTCTGGCCTGTGTTAGGCAGAAATCCTAGTGGGTCCTTATGGCCTTACAATATATAAATCAAGCACCTAAGATGTTTCACAGGCATAGCAAAAGATGGGGTTTAAAACTGAAACTGTAGTATGAGTTGTATATTGCCTCCACCATTTATGTCAGCTTTCAGCAGTCAGAGTGCAGCTGTGACGGTGTTCAGAGATGCTTTTTCCACTTTCAAACCAATTTTTATTAAGTCATTTCCATAGCAGTAGTTACTTGTATCTGATACACTGCAATATATGTGGAGTTTGAAGCACAGATGAATTTATTTCCCTGCTCCATTCCAAGCTGTTGCTGACATGTCGGTCTTTACTTCTCCAGATTCCAGGAACTACTTCTCTGGGGATGTCTGTCTTCAACCTCAGCAATGCGATTATGGGCAGTGGGATTTTGGGTCTCTCTTTTGCCTTGGCCAACACAGGAATTCTCCTTTTTCTGTAAGTATTTACTTGGTGAGTAGCTGATCTCTGTGCAGTTTCACTGCATTCAGAGAACATGTGTGCTGCCATCAAGTGGAGGGATTTACACTCCATCTGTAATCAAATACAACATTCAAGCCTGCAAGGGTTAGCTACAAGCTTTGGACTTTTTTTAGTCAAATCTTTTTTGGGGAAAAGCTACTACTTGTAATGCTGGAGCAAATCAAGTCCATGTTATTTTCTACCTGAGCCTAGCCAGGGATTTTTCCTATGGTCCATAAGCTACACGTACATCAGAAATATTCAGTAGCAATACTTGCAATTGGATAGTACCTAGTTCTTAGTCATGTCACAGGTTCTCCAGAGCTTTCATCAAAGCATGATGCAATAACTAATTTTTTGAAACCAAGAAAAAGAATGAAAGAATGTTTATATTCGTTTATATGTTCCGTATAATATTTTCATCTCACTCCCACGGTTTCTTCAGTTTCTTATGTGAGAGTCTTTGAGAGCAAGCATAAACATAGCCAAGATTTTAGTATAAAAAAGAATTGAGGTGGAGTACTTAACTCCAGCAAAAAAGAGGCATTCTGTAAAGGAGAATTGTATAGTTTAAGAATGAAATGTTGCCAGTGGATGAGTAAGATGGTGTTTGTGTTATTCTGGATCGCAGTATGATACGCTTCATTGTGAAAAGTGATTGTTAAGAAATCAGTTGGGAATTGTGTGCAGGTTTCCATGATAAATGTTCATTGAGGGAAGAAATGCAGTTATTTACAATCTTTGAGAAGTGTTCAACACAGTTATGGAGTTTACAGCTTACTTTTACGAGGTGTCATTTCTTGAATGGCAAATCTAAAAACCTAGAACTTTTGCTTTCTTCAGGGTTTGGGAAATATGAGCCCTGTCTATAGCAGAGTAGATGGCCAAAGTGGTACATATAGCCATCTGCTCTGGGGTTTTGTGCCCGGACAGCTACATCCATGCTGCTAGTTTACAGTTTGCTGTGGTTGGGTGACATCCAGGAATAATCCAAGGCCTTAATCCATTTACATTAAGAATGTACAAAGTCTCATAATCATGGTGTCACTAAGCTAGGCTATAAAGTAGCTGGACTCTAATTTAGGTCTTTCTCATGCAAAGCAGCTGAGTTGATTTTATTTTTGCTGCTTTTTCTTACCCAGTGCACTAACCTGTATGTGATATTCCCTATGATGCTCTTGACAAGCACACACAGACCGATGGTGGCAAAAACTGCTGTAACCAGAAAATAAAAGTTCTTTCTTTTCAGCCATGTTACCTCTTCTGTGATAATAGTGTCTCAGCCAAGGAGCACCCTCAGCTTCTCCTTCCTGCTTCAGTTTTCTATAATCTCACCCTCATCTCATTCTTCCAGCAGTTTTTCATGAGAGTGAAGTGAAATGTGTTTGCTCTAAACAATGTAAAAGGCAGTTTCTTTCAAGTGAAATAGATCAGACCAGTGATGTGAACACCAGAGGAACTTCTAGCATTGAACTGGGCTCCTCTTGGGCTGAGTAGTGAGTGTGTAGATCTGTACCACCACATTGTTCAAAAAACTGCCAACCCTGAATGTAGAGATTTTATACAGTAAACAACAGCATTATTCTCTACATAATTAACTGTGTGTATTAAAAAATGCATAATTGTTTTCGTTAGCTTTGTACTGCCTTTAGATCTGTTGGCCTGGAGGTAGACCAGCCCACTGAGATCAAAGGTAAGGAAGCTAGCAGGACCTAACTGACCATTCTAGCAGAGCTTTCCCCTTTGAAGCCTGGGGATACAGGATCCCAATGTGGTGTCTGCAGTTACGCGTGAAAGTTGAACTCCTTTAAATGTTCTTTTATCATGTGACAATCTCAAGAGTTAAAACTAGTCCATTAGTGGTACATTTTTTCTCACACTCATTTAGTGTATCTTTCTCATAAATGTATAGTTCTGTTGTCGCTATCACAGGTAGATCTTAGAACCATTTCTGCATTACAGGTGATTAGATTCCTAGCAATACTTTCATTTCTGCACATTAGAAAGCACTTAAATGCATTGTTCTTGAGTAGCACAGATGGGGAAGGTTTCTGTGTTGCTTTGTCTAGTATTGGCTTGCACCATCCGTGACAAGCAGAGGTGGAAAAATTAAAGGAGCATTTTCAGCACTAACAAAGCATACACAGCCTGATTTCCTCTCACACCTTTTAGGCTCCTGCAGCGTGAATTGTGCTGCCCTGCATACCTCGATCGGTTCAGATCCTATACTCTTGGCATAAGATATGCAAAATAAATATGGCAATGAGTATATACTCTCATATCCTATTTGCATAACTTGGTGCCATAGCAAAGTGTCATGATTTCAAGGCAAAACAAACGTGGTAGGAACTTAATCCCAGTACTGTTGATATCTACACCCTAGCCAAAGAAGGGCATCATTTCCTGTATGCAAAAGGAGAGAACACTTCGCTGCAGAACGATGGCACGAAAGGCTTGGGAAGTTGGGGATAGGCCAGGCCAGGCAGCGATGGCAGGAGCACTCCTTGCTGCCTGTGGTTTCATCTTGGAGAGCTAGGACCAGAGTGGTGGATTGTGCTGCAGAGACATATGGGCCAGCCGAGTGCAAGATCAGCATGCCATGGCACTGCACATGGTCTGAAAAGCCCTGCTGAGGTACAGGACCTTGTTAGATGAGGTGCAGTATGAGACTACAACCAAAGTTTCACACTGCATTCTGCAGCTGCTTCTGCTAGGGTTGGCTGGAAGCAGCCATAAAGCCACAGCCAACTCCTCCAGAGGTGGAGGGCAGACCAGACCCTCTGGGAGGTTGTACAGTGGCAAACGCCGTGCTCTTCCACGCTGTTCTGCACCCCATACCTTGTGTGGTTCAGAGCTGTTCTGTGCAATAGGGCAGGTGACTGCACAAGCCTCACAGGTCTTCTGCCTCTGAAGCCTGGGACTGGACAAGAAGGCTGGGGACAGCACAACCAGTTTCGGCTGAGCTGGTAATAGGGCAGCTGGGAGCAAACAACAGTGCCATTGCAGAACAGTTTGTTCTTCACAGCACTGTATGAATCCCCTGCCCTATACTGTTTATTCTGGATCTGCTGGGAGGAGGTGAGTTTTGTATGTGCTGTTCTCTTGCATAGCTGCCAGCACTTCTTTAAAAGCGGGCAGAATGAAAAGTACAGGAGTGCTTTGGGGCCTGCAGTGCGAGCTCCCCTGCTTCTGTTTTGAATTTGTGCAGAGCGAGTGGCATGGACATTATCATTCCTTTCCAAGGGGCGGTTCTGGCGAGAACATTCCTGTCCATACCACAGCCCTAACACAAACAAGGTTTTTATACAGCGCTAATGGAAATGCCAAGTGTCCCTGCAAGAACCCTATGGGGAGCTAAGGACAACAGATCAGATAAATACCTGGCTGCTTGGGAGTGTTATTTTTACCGCTGCAGAAGCTCCATGAGCTCAGTGCCTGAAAAACGGGAGCTTTTAACATGGAAGTAAACTCGGTGCTGGCATGCGGAGCAGGAGCCATTTGGGGCTGGGGTGAGTCAGCCCAGCCCAGAGCATAGGGGAGCTGTGAGCACCATGCCTGCAGGCAGGCAGGCAGGGGTGTAACGGCTCTGCAGGGAACACAAAAAATTAAGCAGAGTGACCTCAGCCAGTGCAATCTCCCTTCCCTTCTCCACCTTCTGCAGGAGAAACACCCTTTGGGCTGTACAAAGAGTTGTTACTGTCAACCATCCCTCTTTGTTGGCAAAAGAGCAGTTCCTCCTATCGCCTCTTTATGTTTCTCCCTTCTCTGGCCCCACGAAACTTGTGGGTCATTATTTGGCTCTAAAGTATTTCTAGTGTAAGATAATAAAAAAGTGGGGGGAGGAGGCTTCTTATCCTGTTCTTTCCTATGAAAAAGATGTGTTGCTGCCTATCTATAGCAGCAGCTTGTTTTCTGTTAAATCTTAGGCTTGTTTTTCTTGGTGTCCTGAGAGTAGTTGTCATAATAAAGGGAGGAATTGCCAGCAGATTGTCTGAATGCTCTTCACACACATCATGAAAACATCATCAGGTCTTTGTGTGTCAGAGTGTAGGAGAGGAAAACACACATGGTGCTTGGCTCCAAGACACAGAGCAGTGAGCAAATGTGGTTTCATGCACTTAGCCCCCGGCTCTGACTAATTATCATTTGTGCCAGCAAGTTCCCTACACAAACAATTTGGTCATTACTTCCTCCAGTTCTTCTACATGAAGTCAGTTTGTGGATCACAGCAGACCAGGAGTGGCATTAGTGAGGGAACACCAGTTGCCACCTGGACAAAGGATAAGCCTTTGGTTTCTGCCTTTATTCCCAAGGGAAGCCAGATGAGCCTTAACTCCCCTCTTCTTCCCCCTGCTTGTGCACTGGGAGGCACATAAAAAGCTATTTAGGCACCCTTTTGATAACACATGAAACATGCCCTGGGAACAGATGCTTCCATTTGGTATGGAAGTTCTTAAATAGACAACTTTCCTTCTAAATTTTTACCTGCTTCCAGAAAAAAAAAGCTTTAGAGTAGGTGGTGAGGGACATACCTGGCTCATCGCTGCTCTGACTAAATCTTAATTCCTATCTGATAAGACATCTTTATTTCTGCTTCTTTCAGTATAGGGAGATATAACTCACTGACAGGCTGCTCTGCTGTCTGACATGTGTGCAGGGCTTTCTGCCTGCACTGTGCTGTGGTGAAACTGCGAACAGTACGTGAATCACGTGTATTTTTAGGGCTTTTTGCATTGTCAGAAGAGTGAAAAAAATATCTTGGAATCAACGGGAATGTGACCTGACGTGAAATACTGCAGTGCTAGAGCTCAGCTCTTAGAGTAAGCTTTATTTTCTATTCTTTTGTAGGCTGCTCTTGGTTTCAGTGACACTGCTGTCTATTTATTCAATACATCTCCTGTTGGTGTGTTCAAAGGAAACAGGTAATTTAAGATGTTATTATACTATTTCAGTAGACTTGTAAAGAACAAGAGATAAAAAGTGCTCATATAAGGCCGGGTGCTTTGTTTAAGATGGAATTTCCATCGCTTTGCTGACACAGTGGAAAAGCCTAACACATTTTGTGTCAGAAGTCCAGAATTAACAAGAATTTATGACATGTCAATGGAGAACAGCATGTGACCGTCACTACAGAGGGAAAAACTTACTACAAGTGAATTTTGCTACCATGAAATGTTGTCTTCAGTGAGCTAGAAAGAACAGCTCACAGTTTCTTTGCATTACAAAACCAATTGCAAATGAAATGTTATGAATCTTTGCCTATGGTGAAGCTTACTGGAAATACAGTTTGTCCTTAATGGTTAGCATGAAATTCCTGATAAGCCTTTGTGGTATAGTGGGAGGTTTCCTACAACATAAAAGAGAACTGTTCCTCCAGAGAGAAGTGTATCTGTAGGCAAAATACATTCTAAACACAGAAATAGGAAGTAACCTACGGTGTTACGTGTCACTGTGCTCAGAAATCTGGGAGACTCTTCCCTTATGAAACAGTATCTGAAGCTAGACTTTTAAAATTATCTGTGCACAAGAGCACTGTAATATTTTACTATGTAATTTGGACACACATGAGTTACTGTAATAGCAGGTATTATGCAGCATAGGTTGCAACAGCCTGTTTAAATTAGGTGCCTATGCCTAATCATGGACATTAGTGCCCTCTTAGTTCTCAGAATCTAAACCCTGTTTCTATGCTGCTGTTACATTTAAGCTCGAACCTTCTGTTTATACAAGTTTTAAAGCAGAAATGTCAGCTGTAAGGAAATACGGAGAAAACCAAACAATGGGATGCATTTTAGAAATCATCGTTACAGCGCAGCATCTGCAGTATTTCTCTCTTTCTGTTCTCATCTTCACAGTGTCCAGTTGTTTTCTCAGCCTAAATCACAGCGAAGCAGAAAAACATTTAAGACAAACTAATTAATAGAGTGGTTTCTCAAGCTTGACAGATACTGAAAAGTTTTAGTTATAATTTACACCTCTCCCTGCTCTTACCAAAAACAAACCACACTGAGAATTTGCAAGTTAAGGCTTCCTCATTAGAAGTTGTAAATCATCCTGTAAACAGTGGCTGCCCTCATTTGGATCATTTAGTCAAAGCAAGCAAATTGCAGAATTGCAGTTACTGTGCCTGCTTTGGCCAGGCTACCAGTGCTGACTTGTGGATCTTACTGTACCAAGTTCTGTCTGGAGAGGAGGCTTTCTGCGTCACTGTCACTGGGGGCACAAACCTAATATCCCCACATGGGGATACCAGAACTTAACATGTTACTGAGGTATAGACAGAGTCATTAAAGAGGTGTAAAAGCTTCGCTAAGAGCTTCAGTTTCAGAAGTGCCTGGTAGCCAATGATAACATTTACAGACGTCAAGACAGCATTCCTACATAAGTTTCAGCCCTAGTAATTACGAGAGAGCTCTATTTACTTGCAAAAGGCAGATATGGCTGCACAGATGGATGGTTTTTTGAAAAGGAAGCATAAGAGTTTCAACCGAGCAGTTGTAACCAGTGTATTTGTTACCTTTCTCCTTCATTCTTTAAATGCAGGCTGCATGGTGTATGAAAAGCTGGGTGAGCAAGTCTTCGGTACCCCAGGGAAAATGCTTGTCTTTGGATCTACATCTCTCCAGAACATTGGAGGTAAAGGAGATGAGGGACATTGAAAAACAAAACCCAGAAATGTCTTAATTTTACAGCTACCAACCAGTCAGGTTCCTCCTTCTCTTGGCGATGTCTTGGGATCTTCATGCTCCTCAATATCGCTGTGGCTAATGCTTTGCATGCAGCCTTTTCAATATGCTGTATTAGTGGATGATCAGTAGTTTATGGTCAATTATAGTTTGGGGTCTTCTGTCATCAGACACTGATGTGGGAAAAGGTTCAGGATGCTTCTCTGTACTTGCTCCACAAAATACCTTACCTGTTTTCTAAACTGACTTTCTTCTTCCTCCAGCAATGTTGAGCTATCTCTTCATAGTCAAAAATGAGCTGTCTTCTGCCATAAACTTTCTAATGGGAAAAGAAGAAAATTTTTCGTAAGTTGAATTAATTTCGGTGGTTAGATTATAGGATTTAATGCTGTGTAGATAAGTTGAAGCATATGTTTATAAAAGCTTTTAAGTGTGGGATACTTTAGATTTGTCCAAGTAGATTTTCATAGGAATATCTCAGGGGGTTAATAAAAACCAAAACAACTCTGGGAAGGAAAAGAGGATGAATAGGAAATGGAACGTGAAGTCATCAGTAGTCAGTCTCTTTGCACACCAGATATTGTGTAGAATTGTGGTCTATACAATCCTGTTATCATAGGATCCAATCTTTCAGAGTTAGGCATCACCTTAAGATATTGGAAACAATGCATGTTTAAGAATTCTTGCATTTCCCTGTGTCCTTAGCATCTTACAGAATTTTGCCTCTGAAGCATTGTCTGTAGTATGAAATTCTCAGTACTAACATATGACAACAGTAGAATATTATACATAGGTTTCTGGCACTTACCACTCCATGACATTTACCAGCTTCTTTGGTAAGAGGGGTGGTAAATATTCTTTTCACTGGGTTATATGGTGTGCTGTAGTACACAAGAAGAAAGCAGAGATCCCATTCCTCAGGCTTCCATACTAAATTGGACCAAGTGAAATTCCAAGCAGTGGAAATAGGTCATACAGAATGTCACTGACACTGTCCCTTCTCCACTTTCTTGCTTTCCAGCAGGATTCAAAGCACTTGGCTAGAAGGAGATACATGCTTGGGCTGGCTAGTGCATGCCAGCCTGAAGGAGCCTGGTTTGCTGCTCCAAACACATGCTCAGGTGGTTTAGCAAACAAATCTGGTGCCCCCCCCCAGCCCCACTGAGCTGTATGTGTTGTCCTTTGCATGATCTTTCCTCATCCTGGCAGGGTGGCTTGTATCAGATTAGGGAGGGTGGTAAGGTCAGCAGGAGGGTCACATTTTCCCTGCTGACTATGAAAATCTGCCGTACCTGAGTCAGAGCAGTGCCATGCTTTAAGGCCTGGATACTTAATGAGTCTACAGAGCTTAGATGTAGCCCCCCCATCTCTCCTTTTGTAGGAGCTTGTAGAGTAAGGAGACCAGAGGTAGTTCTGTAACTGCAGCAAAGAGGCTGACTGAGTGTGAGGAAAACTGAAGAGGATTTAAGGTGTGCTCATGGTTCTTTCAATTCTTTTATACAGGGCATGGTATGTGGATGGGCGGATTCTTGTTGTCACAGTGACGTTTGGTATAATCCTCCCTTTATGTCTCCTTAAGAACTTAGGTAAGATGAAAATGTCATTGTGGGAATAAAATAAAGGAGCCCAAACATCATGCCACTGGCAGCCACACTGGCAACTCAACTATAATGAAAAATAAATGCTCTCGTTGTAATCTTAGCAGCCATCGTGGTCCAGGAATAAGCTGTGTTTAAGCATCTTGGAACAAGTAAGCCTGAATTGAACTCGATATAGACCAGCTTTCTCCATACAGCTGTGGACATTTATTTCTAAAGTTACAGTTAAGAGGGTCTTCATTTTATAAAGCAATTCTGTTTTATGTGTGCCCTGTAAAAATAAGTTCACAAAGCATCAAAATTTTTAGTGGTGAGGTTAATTGGAGGCACTGGGCTTTGAAGATATGTATTAAGGATTGCATTTTCAGATGTGTTTGAGTTCACAGAGATGCCAGGAGGTACACAATGTACTTTTTAAGACCATGTAATAAGTTTTGGCACTGAAGTCCTGTTGGGATCTTCCTCCCCAGAAAATAACCCACATTCAGCTGACGTGGCTCGTATCAGGGAAGCTGGGTCACATTCTGATTGCAGTTGCCCATTTTCAGGTTTCTTTCAATTATCACAGGCCCTTTCAAAAGTAAAAGTAGTTAAACTGACGTAAAGGTGACCCTCAGGAGGTCAAACCAGTCAGAGAAAAGCTCGGGTCTGTCTGAAAGCCACAAGGCTTGAGATACGGGAGACTCCCACCCTGACAGGACATGGGTTAGTCCTCCCCAGAAGCTCACGATACATATTAAATGTGTAACAGATTCAGACTTTATGAAGCAGTAAAAAGAATTAAAACCGGAGATATGGGTAAAGAAAATAATTTTGATGAGATTTCCTTTTAATTTCTTTCAGGGTATCTTGGCTATACCAGTGGGTTTTCATTAAGCTGCATGGTATTTTTCCTGGTAGTGGTAAGTTCAGCTTGCTTTCTTCATTGGATGACAGTCACTTGATAGGGTACTCACAATTCTCTCATGTTTTGATTTTAGTTTGCTTTTTATTAGTTTTTCTTAGGAATTAACTGTCTTCCACTCTTATTCTAGGTTATTTACAAGAAGTTTCAAATTCCCTGTGGTGGAGTGGAGCTAAATGCAACATCATCTATCCTATCAAATAGCTCAGCATATGACAATATGTGTAAGCCAAAGTATGTTATCTTTAATTCCAAGGTATGTTTCTTTTTATAATACTTATTCTTAATTCACATAACATATGCACCTATACCTCGTGTTCTTAGTCTGCTCAGCATCACGCTGGGCCTGATTCTCCATGCTTCCACTCGTGCTTCTTGCCCAGTCTTAAGGAGATGCCATGTTGAACGACCCTCCGTGCCGTCTAGCTCTCCTCCAGTAGTAGATTTGCCAAGGCTCGAGCCCAAGCTACCACCAGACAACTAATGCTTTCTTTGGGAGAGTTTTCCTTTCCACTGCTTCTCACTCTCCCTGCTGGAATTGCGCCTTAGGCTGTAGTAGAGCAGAGGCTGAGTAAGCCATGCCTGCGTCCAAAGCCCAGAAGTAATCCCTCTGTCCTGCAGACAAACCGCTCCTTTGTGACAGGGTACATGTTTCTGTAGACATACAGTGAACTGGATTGCAAAAAGGATATAATTGAAAGCTAATCCAGCAGAAATTTGATTGCCTTTCAGCTGGATGCTTTCCTCCATCACCACACAGCTGCAGGAAAAGCTGTGCCAAGAGAATGTGAAACAGCAACTGGCTGTAGCTGTGGGAGCAGGAAGGTTGCTCCTGCCAGCTGTGCCAGGGCGCAGTGCTCATTAAACAGCACCTTATCCAGCAGGGCAGGTCCCCATGGTGCTGCAGGCACATCCATAGGGAATGCACACATACAGCATATGCATGCAAAGTTTAATGTTTTCTAAATTAATCCTACCAGCTTCAGCTGAGGAAGCCAACCCAAGCACTTTTCTTTAGTTGGGGATAGCAGTGAGCCCAGATGCAGCATTATGGACTGAGAATTAGTTAACCTGGAGTGCAATAGCAGCTTAGGTGTTAGGTATATACCTACATTGCCTACATATGTATATACAGTCTATACTGTATACTATATATGTATACATAGTCTTCTACAGTGTTAGCATTTGACTTGGAGTCAGTGGAGGCACATGGGAAGTACCAGTTCACCTGAACTGGGCGTGCTTGAGCTGAACTCTAGAGATTTGCCCCTGGGGCCAACAGTTTGCCAATCTTTGAGCGACTTTGGTGTCTGAAAGGAGACAGTTTCACAGAATCAGAAGGTGGCTGATGTTAGCAGGGACCTGTGGAGGGCCATCATCTGGTCCAAACACCCTGCTCAAGTAGTACTGCCTTGAGCCGGTTGTCCAGTACCACATCCAGGCAACTTCTGAGCATCCTCACGGAGCATGCAATGAGTGAGCAAGAGGAGACAGCACAGGCCTGGATGAGGCAGGACAGCTGGAAAGCAACCGGTGTATTTACTGGATGTGTCAGGCCAGGGGCATACCCCAGGATGGCTTCTGTGGGAAGGGGATGCCTGTGACCAGCACGAGTAGATCTCAGAGGGCTGGGTGGAGCTGCATGTAGGTATGGACTCATTTTGTCCTTGCAGGAGGACCTGTTTTTCATGCGATCTGTGTTCATACCCATTCCCAGGGGAGAATGGAAGTGCTTGGGCACTGAGATCATTTGTGAAACTTGGCTGTGTGCTGAGGACTGAAACCCACTCAGGTTTTTGGTGGAGAAGGGGGTGAGGTCCCCCCCAGAGGCCTCCTGCACTTCCTGGTGACGTAACGGTCTCTCTCTTTCCCCAAGGAAAAGCATGCTCCCTCCACAGCCCTCCTAGCCCTTTTGTTGGCCTGGGAAATGAAGGGACTCAGTCTGGTACCTTGAAATATCCATTTATTTGTAAGTTCTGCATTCCTGTTCTCTTTTCTTACAGTCTGGATATGGGCTTCCTCTTCAGGACTTCAGCCTTAGCACCACGGGTGCGCGCCCCTCTCCATGCCAAGGCAGGGTAGCGTGGCGGTGACCCGCCATACGTCCCTTGGACGCGTGACACTGTTCTAGTAGTGCTGGCAGTAGCTGGGCAGGGAAACCCATCCCAGGGAGCAAAGCCAGCGGCTGCGTGGCATCCAGCGCTGCGCTCTGCGAGCAGACTCGGCACTGTGCTGGCGCGACCAAGGAGAAGGCTTTGTCCTCCTGTTGAGAGCGCGCTGCTTTCCATGCTTCATTAAACACGCACCAATTGACAGGTCTTCTGCCTCCTCTGAAGGCTCTCAGCGTTGGGTTGAAGAGTCCAGAGAGGCAGGAGCTGAGGTAGTTGAACACGGATTGTGTCTTCACCCCACTGGGGGAAATGCTTCTTAACTTTTCTCTGAAATTCTCTCTGAACAGACCGTGTACGCTTTGCCTACCATTGCTTTTGCGTTTGTGTGCCACCCGTCAGTCCTCCCGATTTACAGCGAACTTAAAGAGTAAGCCTTCCTCTTCTTTTCTTTTCCCCACTTAATTGTTTTGAACTGCTTTACATGGAAAACTTAAGCGCAGAGGTGCTCTGAGTCATTCCTGCCATTCACAGGAGATGTGCTTTAATAACACCCGACAAGCCAACAAGCGTGGCTGTCAGATAGGAAATCTGGCCCCCAGGCGTGCCGCTGAGGTGGCAGGGAGGGAGCCTGGGGATAATGCAATACTTTGGGAGTTTTCTCTGGAAGTACACGGCAGCCTGGTGGGGAGAGCCAAGTCATGCCGGTTGTTATTTGGCACTGGAGAGAGGCGTGTGTTCAGCTGATGGTGTTTGTTCCAGTGCAACTAAAAATGTGTTGTGGTAGCAGGAAAAACAAAGTGCTTTCAGCCTCCCCTGTACTAAAAGACCTTTGCCAGTACGGCTGTCTCACTGACCTGCACTAGGCAGGGCTGTGGGGACCTGGCGGCTAGCCCTGCTGTGACACTGCTGGTGGCACCAGGGGAGCGGTTGGGTCAGTCAGACCCATGCATGCCCTCAGGTCCCAGCCACTTGCTGGGTGCTTGGAGTATCAGGTGTCTTCAGCAGGTTCCCATTTAGGGCATCCCTGTGGGAATTTAAGTCAAGTTTAGGTACTGGAGTGTGAATACTTCAGAACAAATATCTAAAAATGAAATGTTTGCATTTAACCTATTTTAGGTCCACAGTGGTCTGTATACATTCATGATTTGCTACCCATAGGGACACAAATGTTGCTCTGCAAACATTCAGAGTGTGTTTCAATCCCCTCTGTATAATTTTACTTCTACTTGATTTTGACCTGTTTATTTAATTACTGAAGTGTTTAAGGGCCATCCCTCTCTAATCAGCTTCACTCTTCACTGTTTAAGTGGGTATGGTCTGAGAGCAGAGCCACGGAGTGGACTCCCCATCTCTTGACTTTAGCCCCAGGGAGAGTCCATTTCCCCGGTACTTCTCTTTCTTGTGCAGCTGTCAGTGAATTCCTGTTTTAAATGAAAATGCATTCACAAGTCTCTCCAGAATTACTACGTTTATGCAGAGGCTTAATAAATTTTTAAACAGCTATTGAAAAATCCAGCCTAGCCATTTTTATGTGTTCTCTTTCTTTTCTTGTTTCTCCAGCCGTTCGCAGAAAAAAATGCAGTTGGTTTCAAATATCTCATTTTTTGCCATGTTTGTGATGTACTTTATGACTGCCATATTTGGCTATTTGACTTTCTACGGTAAGTATGCAGTTCTTTACTGATCCAAGTAGAAAGGGAATACATGTGAAATCAATAGCGTATCCCAGCTGGAAAGAAAAGTCCCATCTACTTGCATTAAAATACTCACTCATAGTTTTCCTTAAGGTTTTTATGTTGGAGGTACAAATCTTTTCCTCCTTTTTCCCTATAGATGAAAAGCACAAGTGAAAGTATTATTTGCAAAAGGCATATTCAGAACATGAGGGAGAGGTTGGTTTAACAGCACTGGGGATTAGCTGGGCCCCACTAAGATTTTCATTCTGAGGTCCTCACCTGAGTGTTGTGTACACTGGAAGTGATTGAAGCATGGCATATCTGCGTAAAATGAGACAGATCGGAGAGCAGGTCCTAGGAAATGAGCATCAAATCAGCCATCACAGCTTTTTTATGTCCTTATTGATGCTTTTATCATAGAGGTGAAGAACCAAATGTTTTCCCTGCATCCCTAGAGCTGACCCCTCCAAGCCTTGATTAAATAAACTGGCAGTGAAGATGAGGAAGCTTTGAGAGTTGTCCCAGCTCAGCTGCCGTAGGATGGTTATTTCAGTGTCTGAGACTTGCACCCTGTCTCTTTTCATGCATATCAAGTCATAAATTACGTTGTATCACTAAAGGATACAACATGTATGCCCTAAAGGCAAAAGTCTTAAGTAAAGCAGGATAAAATATGAGTGTTGCCCAGGAAGCTACTCCCATGTCCCAGTATAACAGGAATGTCGAAAAGTAGTGTCTATTTTCCATGAGCCATTAAGGGGTTACAAGACAGATGACAAAGCTGATGTTTGCCTTTTACCTCAGAATCACCAACAGGTCATCAGTCTTCTCCACCCTATTCCAAGTAACCTTTTTGTTACGATCTCCTCATTCATGATACCCTTCCTTGTGAGCCACGTATTGCAAGAGAAAGAAAATAAGCAAATATGAAACGTGGCATTTTTTTCTCCCCAAAGGTGTACCTATCTCATCTTTGTTTTCTCTCATTCTGATGATGAGGCCTTGAGTCTGCATGCGTTGAAGTAACTCGAGGTCACCTGTTCTAACTTTCCCAATACAACCGCAAACCCTCTGCAAGTGACAACCACAACAGCCGTTCTCATCCAACTGCTCCCATCTAACACGTTTTTGTAGAACCGCATCAAATTAGCAGCCCCGGGGAGCAAGTGGGTGTAAATCAGCACGGACCCCTTCGCTTTGGCAGGGAGGAGATTCTGATGTGATTGCCCCAGGGATCTGAGGAGGCAGATCCGTGGCGCTCCTCTCTGGGAATCTCCCACACCCCTCAAGGACGAGGGTCTGGAGTCCATGGAGGAGGTAGGGGCTGCGTCCTTCTGGCCCTCCCGAGGGGGAATGGCGGAGGAATCCCTGGGTGTCTCGTGTGCCTCTCCCCATGTCAGGCGTCCCCACTTCCCAGCACCAAGAGCCTGCGGGTGGAAGCTGTGCGGCTCTGGTGCAGCTTCTGCAATGGTCAGTGCCATGGCAGGCAGCAAAGAACACACTGAGGGAATACAGAATTCCTCCACTTTGATCCTTCTTCCCCTTCAGACTGACGACACCTTACCTTTCATATGTTCACTTACAGTTTTCTAACCCTCTGCTCTACCCTTACCTGGGTAAGAACATTTTTTATTGTGGCCATTTCTTCTTTACACCAATAGTACTTGTCTGTTTGCTGTGTTCTCGAAAGTGTTGCAGTGATGACTATATTTACATTGCAGAATTACAGAAAAGAGGTGTTTTTCTTCCCCTAAAAGGTCACAGTGTGGTTGGGCTCTGTGGTGTATCTAGCTGAAAGGAAAACAGACCTTCAACTGTAAGCCTTGCCCTTCACTTCCTACCTGGCTGCAGTCCGTGAGCGGTACAGAAGTTGCAGTCTGTGCTTACAGGAGCAGAGTAAGCTCTGTGTTGCAGAAGCTGTGCATGTGCCCGGCTTGAAAACCCCACTCCTAATCTGCAGGGAGGTGGGAGAGTGTTTTCTTTCTCCTGGTGGGGATTCAAGCACTGTGTAGGTGGTGTTGACCTGTGTAGGTGGTGTTGACCTCTCACCAGAAGGGTGTCCTGGGGGGAGCGCAGGCATTTCACCGCAGGACAGATCCCTCTGCCTCCAGGAATACATGAGGTTTGCCAAGTGCCAAAGATTTTAAATCAGACGTGGCTGCCGAGTTCACTTTAAGGACTTTGCTTTAAGAGCTGTTACGTTTTACCAGCAGCTTTCTAAGATTAGCAGTCAGAAACAAAACATGAGCCTAAAACAGGGCAGCGAGTATGTTTTGTGGTGTGCTTAACAGCCGCCCCCCTTAGGTTATTGCTCCTAGATATATGAAAGTTGCAAAGCAAACACATAGGTCCCTCGGCAACTTGGTTTTCCTGTTGGTTAGCACACACAGAACCGTTCTGTGCTATTTACCGCAGCTGCAAGGAACCATTTTTGCAAGAGGTTGTGTTAAAACACTGCCAGTGCCTGCACATTAGGCACCCCCCCGTGATTTGTCTTGGCTGCTGGGGCCGAGCTGCAGGCACTGCTGGGGGGTGGCAGGTTCAAGAGAAGAAACCATCAGGGCAGCCCTCACAGGAGCTGCTGAGGGATTTGAGTGCAAATGTCAGAGCATCCCACTGAGAGCTGACCCCAGATAGGCTTTGTTCTTGGCTGAGAACAGGGGCACTGCTTTTCACTGGAGGTTTATTTGCTGTTTAGATTAATTTAGCTCAAAACCTTGTGGTTTATATTAAGTTCAGCAGTTGCAGTGCATGTGGTTATTTTTATATCATTTGAAACTTAAAAAGAAAAAAAGCCCACAGAACTAATTAGAAATAGCTTATTTCACTTATTTTTTCATATATGTATATATGTAAGCAAGCTTTTGTGTATGTCTCACTGTTGTCTTTCCTACAGTGAAAATTACCTTAGGCTTAGGCATGTGCTGTCTTGAATTAAGATGCATTCCTAAATCAGGCCTCCAAAGGATTAATCTGGAATAATGGGATCATTGGGATTTGGTTCAAAGCGCTGTTTTAACTCAAGAATGTTTCATTCCATACTCTTTTTGTTCGCAGATAAATCACTTGTTTTTCAAGAAGGCTGTTGTTAAGCAATGAATTTTGTGAGCAGATTGCCTGTTTGCTAGCACACACTTACCTTACTGTCTTTCCCATAGACACTGTGCAGTCAGATCTGCTTCACAAGTACCAGAGCAAAGATGACATCCTCATCCTGACCGTGCGCTTGGCTGTGATCGTTGCGGTGATCCTCACGGTGCCGGTGCTGTTTTTCACTGTGAGTAAAGAAGCTCCACACGGCTTGGCAGTCGGTAACAGCTGTGCGCGGTGCGTTACTTCAAACCACAGATCAGCAGTTGCTGAGACAGTGATGCGACGGCTGCAGAAGGAGCTTCAGCCTGGATCAGTCTTTTCCCACACCAGACTCCCAGCAGCTTCTGGAGAAGTTCTCCCTGCAGGAAACAAATTAATCGCTTTTTGGTCTTAAATCTGTTTTAAATTGAATCCACAAGTGCCTTCTTTTACTCCACATGACTTCACTGGAGCAGGCTCAGAGGTGAAGTTCATTTTTAAGAGCAGAAGGATCGCAAAGGCATGTTGGAAAAAGAGGAATATCCTGCTGCAGATGCATGTATATACCTACAGTTTGAAATACCAGATTGATGTTAAGGATTTTTTCAAAGGATGTTACATCAGAGACCCCAGAATTTCTGACAGGTCTATGCAGCACTTGTTGGCACATGAACCTGTTAAAATAAACACGGCAAGCTTTGAATTGGCTTGTAGAATATTCCTGACAGAGAACTGTTTCTCTCTTCCTACAGGTGCGTTCATCATTATTTGAGCTGGCTAGAAAAACAAAATTTGACTTATGCCGCCATGTTCTGGTTACTGTTGTTCTTTTGGTTATCATCAACCTGTTAGTCATTTTTATCCCAACCATGAAGGATATTTTTGGAGTTGTAGGTACAGTATCCTGGTTTTGTACTACTACTAAAGGTCTGTTGCTAATCAGCAACACAATAATTAGCTGTGGCTGACAGCTAACAAGACTCATGTATTTGAATTTTGCAGGGGTCACTTCTGCCAACATGCTGATCTTCATTCTTCCTTCATCGTTGTATTTAAAAATTAAACAGCAGGATGGATCAAAGTTGACTCAGAGGATTTGGGTATGCATTCCTTTCCCATCAGCGCAACTCCTTCGTCTTGTCATTGCTTGTAATGTGCTAGATGAAAAGCGTGGTTGATGTTGCTTTGCCTCCTTACTTCAGTCAGTTGGCACCTGTGCCTCTTGCCCTTCCCCTTTGCTCACCCTGCAGGTCTCCCTGTGAAGGGGCCATACGACACCATGTTCTGGGGGACCATACCTTGTGTTCTGGGGGACCCTTCCCTGTGCAGCGAGGGGCTCTCTCCCTAGCTGGCAAGCAGCAGCTCTAGCTGTCAGCGGGGTGCAGATACCCTTCCAGCTGGGCTTCAGCAAACCTTTCAGCCCAGCAAGCTTCCTCCGTTTGTGTGTGCTGATCCAGAAAGCGTGCAAAGCACTCTCTGGTATTCCACGTGGTTTTAATGGACCTCAGTCAGACCTGCGGTGCTTCCAGCAGAAGCAGCCAGCTGAAATGCTAGCCCTCTGGCATGCATGAGCAAATGGGAATGGCCTTGGAAAGATTTCTTACGAGTCCCGGAAGGAGCTGTAGCTGAAAAGATGCAACACTCGTGTGTATTCCCAGTCTAACAGTGTGCACTGGAAGCATTGTAAGGTCAGACCTTCCTGCTCTGAGCAGACAGTCATGTCTCACTTGTGGATCCATCCACAGACTCCAAGACAGAAGGGCTGAACTTCAGTGGACACATACTGGACATGTATTGGATTCTTCCAATGGGAAGAGTATACGTATTTCTGTGAGGCTTTGCAAAGAGGAGAACAATCTCACTTAATTATCTTCAGGGATGATCAGTGTTTAAGAAGTGAATTGAAGGGAGAAAAAAATTGGGTTTAGTGTTCAGCGAGTAATTATTAATGATGCTAATCTCTTTAATTATCTAGGGGTCTTGTCTCTACCAGAAGTGCCATCCCCTTTTAGCTGATAGCTTTGATACCACACCTTGTAAATCTCCTTAAGATAGTATAGTTGAATTAATTGTCTTTTCATGTAATTCATTAATTTTCTCTCCTTTTTGTTGCAGGCTGCTCTTTTCTTGGCACTGGGGATATTGTTTTCCCTAGTGAGCATTCCCTTGGTCATCTATGACTGGGTACAATCACGAGGCACTGAAGGCCACTGAAGTTCACCTCCTGAGGACACCCCTGTTTGCTACACACCAAAATCGCAACCATCGTTCTGTTATCTATCCCACCTTTTGTGAGTTCACTCAAATCAAATCCAAATAATGATTATCCAGTACTGAAAATACTGTTAGAAAACTGACATGTTTTCCTATCACTCTGTCCCCTAGTACTGCATTATCAGATCAGCACTGAGTCTGTGCTAATTGTCTGTACCAGAGCACTGCTTATAGGAATTCACAAGTAATTTGTTTCCCCTGTTCCATCCATGAACTGCATTGTTCCTTGATTATCCTTAGCCTTTCAGCCATGAGCTCTGCTCTTTTAGAGCAGCAGTGCCTGTTGTTATCAATCCCAACTGGAGTGATGTCCGTTCACACCCTTTCCCTCCCATCTTTTAGCCAGAGCTCTGCTCTCCAACTGTACCCATCCAGTTTTTCAGTTTGTTGGTTTGTTCTGTTGCTGTTTCATGCACCATTTGCCTCACTGGATAAAGTGTAGCATTCTGGATATGTGCACAAAAAACATTATGAGAGCATAAATGAGTGTTTTTTAAGCGTAGGTCCTAAATTTGGTACTTCTCTCTGATGTTCTGGTGGGGAAACCAGACCCAGGGCTTGGCCCTTTTGTGGTTTTGGGGAGCAGACCTGTATGTGTGTATGTGTCTTGTAATGGGGCGCGGGGAGCAGAAGAAAGATGGCCAGCAAGGTGTTCCCTTGGCACACTTCAGTTGAAGCCTGACCACAACTAGACTTTACCCCAAACCAGGAGTACTTGAGCCTAATGAGAAGCAGATGCTCGGATATTTCCATAGGAAGTCTGTGCTTTCTTCAGCAATAAGCTGTTTACTGATGCCCCACATCCCTCAGAAAAAAAGAGACAAGCTCCAGTTTTATCAAAACCTACGCATTTAATCATACCTCATGTCTTTTCCATTCTGGGATTCATGTGTACATACCTTATTGAGATAGGCTCCTCCATTGTGTCTCACCCTCCTCCCACTGAAGTCACAGGGGATTTTGACAGCAATGGGAGCAGGTTTTGACTCACCCTGCCAAACTGCTGGATTTCTAATGGAAATCTGTAACATTTCTTTAAAAAAAAACCAGACAAACACTTTTTATACTTAAAATGTTTCATTTACATTTCTCATTGATTCTCCATAACAGTTAAAGACAAGACATTAAAATTACTACTAGCAGGAACACTGTAACTTGCATCTGTTGTCCACAAAATAAGCGTTTGCCTAATGCCTTATAGCTGGTGTAGAGAACTACTTGTAGAGACTCAAATGCTAAGCAGGTGATTGTTACCCATCCTGAGCAGACATCTTCTGTTAGTGCACTGCCAGCAGCATAAACGTGTTCATTTTGTGTCATTCACCACGTGAGCTAAAAAGCGTCTCAAAATATGAACCCAGCTCCCACTGAAAGAACCGATGGCTAAAGGGAGCCCTGCTTCGTGCCTGAAGGCAGAGTGATGCCCTCGGAATGATCGAGCCATACCTGCCAGTATGCAGTGACCCTCTTGATCCCAGTAGCTGGTTCATTGCCGACTCCCATTGTTAACTGTGGAAGGAGACTGTCATCAGGTGTGGGGAACCTGTCACTGCAGCTTGCTCTTTTGAAGGTTAGGGATGAAGAATCTGGGATCTTGGGATTTCTGTGAGCTGTTGAATTGCCTCAGTTGCCATGCCTTGTTCTGCATGGCCTGAAGTCACTGAGAGACCACAGAGCACTTCTCAGGACCTTGAAAGTTGGCTTCTAAGGGTAACATCCAGAGAGGTTAGTTTGGGCCTTCTTTGGAATTTGGGCATTGAGATGCAGAGCATTCATGCTGCCGAAACTAAACCTAATAAACCCAACTTGTAGATCTGTACCTCAGCTTAGGCAGCGAGGTGCCCAGCTCTGCCAGTACTCCACTGTGATCCAGAAATAAGGCAGAGCGGACTCCACAGGCTGACCAAGTCCTTGGGAGTAGCCCAGCAGCAAGAACAAAACTCAAATTCTCCTTCCTTGGAGCAAAGTGACCTGGTAGACTCCAGAGTGCAGGTTCTCCCTCCTGGCATTCAGACTTTCACTGGCAGGCTCCCAGCAAGGTCTCCAGTGCAGCATCCTTCCTCCCAGGTATCCCACAGCCCAGTATTTATCACATAAACCACTGGGCTACATGGGACCCCTGAGCTAAGGTCCTGAGCTTTCCTGCAGCTGGTTTCCAATTGCCTGTGGTGGTGCATGTCATCAGTTCTCTGTGCTGACTCTTTATGAGACTATCCCTGCCCTTATTCACAGAGAGGTCCATGCCACAGCCTATGAGGCCAGGTATTCAAGCTCTGGAGAGAAGAACCTGTGCTTGGTTCCCATCTCCTTGCAGCTCATTCCAGACATCTTCCTAGCTCAGGATGTAAGTTTGTGGCTCCCCTCTTGCAGGCATCCAACACTGGTCACTGCAGCAGGAGCCCGGCATCTCACTCTGTTCTCTGACTCAGCTTGCTGGGGTCGCATTTCAGGTTTTGAGGTGCCTTATAATCTCTCTGGATCTTACCCTGAAAAACCTAACTCAGACCTGAGAAGGCTTTACAGTGTTATCCTCAAGATGCTCCAGGCTTTCCTGCTTTCTCCCCTCTTCATCCTTCTACTACTGATTTATGAGCAAAACAGCTCTGTGCATCAGGGGGTTGTGAGAGAGAAGATCCTGGGAGCAACTTTCAAGTAGCCGGGTATGAGCTAGAGGTCTGATCTGCTGCACGGGGGCCCAGCAAGGTCACAACTGCAACATCTCCCTCCCACAATCCCCCAGGCGGTCCATAGACCCTGTTTAAAATAGCAACCATTGAGTTTTGGCACCCAGCTTCCTTCGACTTGAAGGGCTGTTTGGTGACTGATTGCTCCTTGCATCTTCCCAAATTTCCTCAATCACTATCCCTCTCTCTCTTTGCTATTCTGCATTCTCCTTTTTCCCCGTTTATTTGTATATGGGAGTTTTACTGGATAAATAGGGAGACGAATGAGCTGGGTGTGTGCATAGAGTGAAATTACCCAAGTTACTGGACTATCAAAGTATATCTTAGATACTGAAAAATAGACACCCAAAATATTGAGTCTTTAAACAGACTTTGTTTCTGGGTCTCTGAAAAAAAAACAATCAAAAAAAAAAAAAGAGGGAATTTTGCTGAGACTGATTTACTGGCATCATATTTATAGATATTTATGGAAAAGAATCATGTGTTTATTGATGTCTGTGGTAATGAACGTGAAATAACGTGCTTTTTGTTTTCTCATCAGGTTTATACATTCTTAACAGAATGCAATAGACCCTGCTGTAACTGTCAACATCAGTGATGGATGACAATATTTGTATGAGGTTATCTGTAAAATGTACTGCTGTTATTCAGTTCATTTGGAATAGTGAACTTGTAGCCAACGATGTACGAGTCCCACATTTTAGCTAGGATTTTAAGAGCACAGTGAAATGCTGTAGGAGTTTCTCTGTTGTTAAATTAATAGGATCCAGAGTACCGTATCTACTTAGTAGGTGGTAGCATGCTTTCTTTTCATAGAGAGTTTATCACTATTGTGAGCACTGCAAATGTCATAGACTGGATGGAAAATTGCTCCTAATAACTACAACAAAATAGTTTTTAATTCTCGTTTGCGTAATAGCAGCAATTCAGTGGTAAGGAACAAGGAAGGACTAATTAGAAGCAGGGGCTCCTAATAAGATCACAGGTGTTAATCCTACACTTAAAAGACAGCCTTGCTGCCTCTCCTAGTCCACAGCACATTGCAAAGAAAATAGTCATGAGCTTAAAGCACCTTGACGGTTGCAGAATACAGCTGCCCTTCTCTGTCCAATGACAAACACACCTAGTAAGTAAAACACAGTAAATGGTTATTTGGGAACAACATCTCGGGAGCAGTGACCTCTCTGGGTGATGCTTGCTGCTGGTCTGAGGGGCCAGTGCCAAATCCATGTGCTGGCACAGACCTGTTAGGGCTGAGATGGCCTGAGTGGTGCCCGGCACAGGGCAGAGAGGCCAGTCTCACCCTGAAAGGTCAGGGATTGGGATGCCCATCCACTCCCGAGGGCTGCTTTCCTGAGCCACATACCACCCCATAGCTTCTGCTCCGTTTGCAACAGGTCATGTGCAAATGCAGGTTGGATGATAACATAGGTTGAGTCTGTACATCTGCCTTACAATGCATAAGCACCACAGCTCTCTCTGAAATCAAGTATTAACAGTAACAATTAATGGTATCTGTAGCTTATCTTTAAATGAATAAATTTCTTTGCTTGAACCTTACATTAAGGCTAAAGAGCATCTTGTTCAAAACAAAACTCTTTCCATGTGGTGGTATCCCACCTCCAGTCCTACCGTCCCACCCCAGTGCCTGTAGGAGAAAGGCACAGCAGAATGTACTCAGCTCTGTCAGCAGCTCCACGAGATGCTTTATTGCCTGGTGCCAAGGTGCTTTCTTAAACAATTCCCCAGAGCCCTTGGCATCAGGAAGATCCTTATTTCCTATAACGTACACAAAGAATGTTTTATTTGTATCTAATGTAAGGATTTCTGTAACAAACTGTGAAAAAAAAATAAGAAAATGAATTAATGAAAAGTACAGGGCTGGAAAGGTCTAGAATTCACAAATTGTACACATGCCTGTGTTACTGAAGACAAATCTATGCAGTTGTGTTGTATTGTAGGAAGTTTCATTTTTATGTACATATATATATTGTAAATAAATAGGATGCTGTATATTTTTGCAGTTGTTTATCCCCTATGATATACAAGTGTTGAGATAGGCTCTGCATATTACAAATAATTTTAATAGAAATACAAATACTTTAGCTTCTGAATTAGCAAAATGTGTATCCTTTCCTTTTCCCAAGAGATCACATGTTAAATCGTAAACTTGAAGTTATAATTACATCACTAATGTAACAAGAAAAGAGAAATAAAAGCTCCAATGAAATTGTTAGGATTAGTTCCAGTGCACAACTCCCTGTTTTCTCAACAGCAAGTTAGCCAGTCTTCCTGCTGGGTAAAATATCTCCCTTGTAAAGGGCCCTTTTGGTACCCAGATACCTTTTACCTCCTCAGATGAGGTTAATTGGTAGTAAAGTACTGAAAAGGCTTTATGAAGAAGCCAGACCAAACTGCAGCCAGCAGTTTGACCCAGCATTATGCCATGTTGTATCCAGGCATGTATTTAACGGACTCGTACAAACAGAAGTCAGGGCAGGACTTCTGCATTTCCATTTTCAGCCACCAGAAATGCCTGTAGTCCAGGAAAAAAAGTACTACAAGCCAGGGGTGGACAGCGGCCGGGGAAGTTTGTGCCATTTCTAGCCCACTCCCTTCCTGCAGAGTCCTGTGGCTGCTCCTCTGCTGCGGACCCAGGCACGTGGCTATCACACAACCACAACACCAGCACCTGAGGATGACAGGAGCATCCCCAGCCAGGGATTGCTGGAGCATCCTACCCTATGAACAGGCAGAGGCCAGTATTTTGGCTGTGGGATAGCTGCGTGTCCAGGGATGAGTATGATGGGAGGGGATGGTTGTGTATGTCCTGAGAGTGCCTCTGTCAAGAGCCTTGCATAGACTTCCTCTCTGGCAAAGCACAGAAACATGTTTTTTTTAGGATTGCTGAAATACAGAGGTTGAGAAAAGCATCTTAAAATAATTGTATGTTTTTTCCATGTTTATATTATGGTCTTTGATGAAAATGAAACTTGAAATACTGTTTGCTTTTACTGTGAGCACAAATTTGAGGAAAAAAAAAACCCGTATGTGGTCACTTCGACAGAGCTTTTCAAATGAATACAAGTGTACGTTTTGTTTTCAGTGTTATAGCCAACAAAATATAAACTGTAAAGGTATTTTTCCACAAGATTTGAACTTTGACTTGTTTATAGAAATCTGTTTTTAGTGTCCCAAGGTATGTTAAGGCTCACCCAGATTCAATATAAACAGTACTGTTTGAATGATGTATGCTTGATGCGAGCTCATCTCTAGTAGATTGTTGAAGTGAGTCATTGGTAATATTTTGCTCCTGCTAACATCACCATACTTTGTGCTGCTCATATCCAAATAAACGATGCAGTTTTTCAGTTTCTGTGTGTAAATAAAAAATAAAATAAAAAAAAAGTATTCAGGTCTGTGATCTCTCTGTTACCTCTATAGTTTTAAGCATTAAAACTGTGATCTAAACTAATGTTGGGGCCATACTCATTCTTTCAAAGGGATGACTGTATATTATAATGCCTTAAACAGCATGAGCTCCCTGCTGTTATGCAAGTATTGAGGGCATGCAGCTCTTGCAGAGGCAAATAATAGACCTGGTGCGGTATATAGTGCAAATCATCCATAGGTGGCTATGAAGCATTAATGTAGAGTTTCTGAAACAGTTTAGAGGGACCTGAAGCTGGCGTGTGTGGTCACCACAGACTGGGGATGCTGAAGATGACAGCGTTTCTCAAACCCAGCGCTTGTTTCTGCCTGCTCCTTGAAGACTGTCCCAGTGCTTGCCAGTCTGTTTCAGGGTCAAGACAGACAGGGCCCCTGTTAGAGTTGAGTTTGAATTCAGATGCCAAACTGGTACCTGGAGCAGCTAAACCTCTGCCACGCTTTCTCAGCTACAGAAGCAGAAGCTGTTAGCGGATGGATGAGAAGGATAAAAAGACAGTAATGTCTGAAGCATTCCCAGCTAGACCTGCCAAAGTGCCTCTATAAAAGCCTTAGAGGGTCTGGAAAATGCATACTTTTTGCCTTTGACCACTAGTTTGCCAGTGTTCAGGTTGAGGTGACTTAGAAGAAGACCCCTTGGCTAGAGTCCTAGCCATACAACTGAAGAGCTTAGTTGGCCGAACAGGATGACAGCAGCCAACACCTCTCTGACACAGCTCCCCGGGCCCCTCCACAGGAGAAGCAATGGGAGGATTTATGTACCAGAGGATCCTTGGCAGGCCTTTGCCCTGTCCCCAAAGCCAGGGAAATGTCTCAAAGCCATAATGCTGGGAGCACAGAGATACAAGCTTCTGCACTGACCTGGTCTAATAGCCTTTCCTGTTTGATGTACCATTTGCACCCACTTCTCTACACAGCCAAGCTTGTATCCACATAGCCATATCTCACATCCAACCTCCTTTCCAGCCACGCACTTCTACCCTTGTTTTGGTATGATCCTGTATCCCCCAAACCAGCCAGATTTCTGAGTTCATCTGACCAGTCCTTACTTAAGGGTGGGGAGAAAGAAAGGAAAATTGCTATTTCCTAAGGCAAGGGATGCAGCTCTGTCTGGAGGAAGAGATTCCTCCATATGGTTCAAGTGGAGTCTTAGACTTCAGTTCATGTGAAACTGCAGTTAGCCTTCAGGCTGAAGCCCAAATACAGGCCACTGTTAAAATGTCTCATTCTCCACTATGCCAAGAGCTGGAAGCAAGCACTCACACCACTTTGTGTGGAGAAAGTGGAGATGGCAGGAGCAGGAGCAAGTGATAAGTACATTTCCAAGCCTTTCTAACCACAAACCCACGATAAACTGAACATGGGCTTTGCTTCTTTCACCCTGTACTCCTCAAATGTCCCCATGCAGGACAGCAGCACCATTTGTAGTCAGTTGTGTTAACAATCTCTGACTGACATACTGACTCCTTAACACAGATCCCAGCTAGCTTAGACAAATTTTAGGCAGCCTGGCATCAGCATTCTTGCAAAATCCTGAGTGCCATGCATTTCTCTTTCAAGTTATGGAAAAGTGAGACTTTTAAAGCTGTAGGTGTTACACTGCTAAATGCCACAGCACTGGCAAGGGACAGTGCTGCTGGCTTGGTGTGCCTCAGCCTTACCACGGCTTACTGCTTGAAAAACATGGGGCTATTGGGATTCCTGGAAAAAGGTGCAGTTCAGCCGAGGCTTAGACAATAGGCCTAGGAAAGTAAACTGCAATGAGCTGGGTTAGCACAGGCCATCCCTGTCTGAGGGCCAATCTGCAGAGCAAAGCCTCCTTTATGAGGCTGATGTTGGTGCCTGGCCGACTGCTGCCCTCATTGAGATCCCTGTGCTGTGGGCCTGTAGAGGCTGCTGCCCTGGAAAAATGGAAGGAAGTGTATTATCACAGGAGTCAGAACAGACAATAACCACATCCCCTCCTTGGAAAATGCCACCTGGCTTAAAGTCTCAGGTCCTTTCCTCCTCCTTCTGCCTACTACAACCCCTTGGGAGAGTGTCCAGTGGTCAGCAGATGTTGAGCACTGCCCTCTTGCAGTGAAATTCACCTAGTTTTTGGTGGTGATCATTACTTCAGGCTACACACTTTGAATGCACCAGCCACTGACCCATGCCACTGACATGCTCCTATGAGCTCTTCTTTCCTGGACACCTTCTGAAACCCATGCTCAAGTAAGGTCCCAAAAGCTATTCTTTCCAAACCTCATTGTTTTTCTAGCAGTGCTCACTTCACATGAGCTTTACAACATCTGGACCATCCCCATTACTGCCTGTTATAGACCTGTCCCACAGCTCAGGCAAAGCTGCCAGCTTCCCTCATCTCACTTATGAAGGGTTTTCTCAACCATTCCCTTTGCTCAGCACTGGATGGCAACAACCCTTGTTCAGAGGTGTCTGACAGTGATTAGAGGGGTGAAAACCAAATACTAGATGCAGGAGCACCCTTGGCTACCATTTCCCCTCTTCAGGCTCATGGTGCCATGAGCTCGTGCTGGTGAGCAGCTGATGAGGATGAGAGGAGAAGGTCTGTTGGCCAAATGTTCCCACAGCCACTGGGACCAGCCCTATGGAGCTCCTGCCACAGAGGTGCGGCAAGTGCGGAGCTCGGCAGCCCCTCCATAGGAGCTAAGTATATTGAGCATAAAAAAAGCAGTTGTTCTACCCCAGGTAATTATAAGGGAATGTAGCAGAGTTAAGCGCCAAGGTATTGGGAAGTGTTATGATAACAAAGAAACTCATGAAGAGGGTGGAGAAATTTTTACAACGTGAAATCGGATTAATGACCTGTACCACGGCTGCAGTAAAAACAGCAGCATACAGATGCTACAACATTTGCAGAACACATTTCTTCGAACCATAACCAAAGCCTGCAATTTACTAGGACGTTAAAAAAAAAAAGAAAAAAGAAAAAAAAAAGAAAGAAAATTATACGTTCACTGACAAAGCCAGCTCTTGCAGACTCTGAAGTCTGCTTGGGTTTGGTGCAGGCAGCAGTTCCCAATAGCATTTCCTACAGGAAAGCTGGATCTCCTGGTAATTTTCAGATATCGTTTTAGATAATCAGAGAAGTACCAGCCGCTGGAGAAGCAACTTCCCTGACATAACAAGGAATTATATATCTCCTGCAATTAGATCATCATAAAATGAAAGGAAACAGGCATCAGTCTGTCATTCTCACATCCAGTGGCATCTAAACAATGAGCACAGTCTCTGTTACTACTACTGGCAGGCCTCCAGCAGCACTTTGAAAAGGCAGCGTGGCTTCCCTGTAAATTGATAAACAATATCTTGTTGAGCAACAGGCACAGGAACATTCAAGCCTTTGTTAAATTCTGACTCGAGTAGAGCACTAATTGGCATCTTTCTGGGCAGAACAAACAGGGTCAACTTCTCCACTTTCCAGAAGCACATTATTTGAACCAAAACCCACAGTCCCTGCAGCCAGTGGAATAAAATCCAGGAATGTGGGTACTGAGCAACGCAGAAATTGTTTTCTTAAAGAATTCTGGTAGTGAAACAATCAAATTTAGCTGCCAAAAAAGCCTGAAAAACTGAGTCCTAGCTGTGCTGATGGCTTCGATACACACTCAGTATGACAAAAGCAGACATGTCATCTTCACATCGCATGCTGATTTCCTAGAGTAGGATGTGATCACTGGCTGTACCATTCAGGACCAGTCTAATCCAGAGGGGGTAATATTATCACCTCTGCACTGGGCCAAGGAATAAAGGCTCACCTGAGATTCCTTTTACACAGCTGCCAGTGCCCCTCAAGACGCAGAGTATTCTCTAGGAAGTGAGAAGCATGCTCAGACACACACATGCTACCTAATCATCTTCCTTTGCCCAGTGCTCTGGCATGTCCCTGCCCTCTCCAGATTGCACTGGGGCAAAGTCAGCTCTCGGTGGAACTCATGCTGTTGCCAGACACATGGAGGAAGATGGGCATCTTGAAGCTTGCAGAGGCCATGCAGGAAGCTAAAGCACTGAGCAAGTGGGGTGGCACTACAAACACATCACCAGCACCTTGTCTGCTTTGGGGACAATCTGACTATCCTAAAAAAGGATGATTATAAATCAGTTCATTCAAGTAAAGACATGTCTATATTTACATTACAGCCCTCTACCAAGCACAAGAGACCATTAGTCCTGTTTACTGCAGAACTAACCCATACTTCCTCCTCTGAGGGTGTCTGAACACCACTCTGACTGCTCAGGACTAAAACTGGAAAGCTTTTTTCTTTTTATTTTGGTATTCACAAACAGTCCAGAGGCCAGTAAACAAAATAGGTCAAAACCAATAGCTAGAAAACACCTCTTGCAACACACTCTTTACCTACCCACCTACCTCTGAGGAAACACAGAGGTTAGCACAGCTGAGCAATGAAAACAACACCCACAAAGAGCAGGATTCATTGAAGCCAGCTCTGAGAGGCATACTTTTAGAATCATAGAATAGTTAGGGTTAGAAAGGACCTTAAGTTCATCTAGTTCCAACCCCTCTGCCATGGGGGGGCAGACAGGATGAAGGCATTTACCCACAAGAAGAGCATGCAGTGTTTCCAACCCCGCTACTTTATAGGTGCTGTCTCAGTGGGCCTCCATAATTGGTCCACCAAAAGCAATACTGTCCCAGTACATACCTGGCAACACCTCTGCTACCTTTCTGGGGAAGTACTAACTTTGGGATGTCTTACAGGAGATTTCGTGTGTCCTTGCCATGGATCTCCTGAGCAAGTTTTCAATCCTTGGGATCTTCCAGGAAGATCTGGATGAGAGAAGGTAGAAAGCCAACAGCCTAACTGCAATAGACCAGGGACCTTGACACACTTGTGAGGTGGGCTGATGCCAACCTTATGAAGTTTAACCATGCCAAGTGTAAGGTTCTGCACCTGGGTCGGAGCAATCCCAGGCACAGCTACAGGTTGGGCAGAGAAGAGATTCAGAGCAGCCCTGCGGAGAAGGACTTGGGGGTGTTGGTCAATGAGAAAATGAACATGAGCAGACAGTGTGCACTCGCAGCCCAGAAAGCCAACCGTATCCTGGGCTGCATCAAAAGGAACGTGACCAGCAGGTCGAAGGAGGTGATCCTGCCCCTCTATTCTGCTCTCATGAGACCTCACCTGGTGTATTGTGTGCAGTTCTGGTGTCCTCAACATAAAAAGGACATGGAACTGTTGGAACAAGTCCAGAGAAGGGCCACGAGGACGATCAGGGGACTGGAGCACCTCCTGTATGAAGAGAGGCTGAGGAAGTTGGGGCTGTTGAGCCTGGAGAAGAGAAGGCTGCGTGGAGACCTCATAGCAGCCTTCCAGTATCTGAAGGGGGCCTATAGGGATCCTGGGGAGGGACTCTTCATTAGGGACTGTAGTGATAGGACAAGGGGTAACAGGTTAAAACTTAAACAGGGGAAGTTTAGATTGTATATAGGGAGGAAATTCTTTCCTGTTAGGGTGGTGAGGCACTGGAATAGGTTGCCCAGGGAGGTTGTGAATGCTCCATCCCTGGCAGTGTTCAAGACCAGGTTGGAGGAGGCCTTGGGTGATATGGTTTAGTGTGAGGTGTCCCTGCCCATGAAGGGGGGTTTGAACTAGATGATCTTAAGGTCCTTTCCAACCCTAACTATTCTATGATTCTATGATTCTAACTATATAGCACCCATATATAAATGCTATACAATTTTGATTAATTAATGGCTCACAAGGCTGCCATTTAGAGCGCAAAGTTTTATGAGCAAAGAAATTTAGCCACAAAGAATCTGGGTCAGTACAGAACTTATTTCACACAGGTCACTAGCAGCCACCGCTAAGTGGTAGGAACATGACTGAAAAGGGCCGGACCAATGTACTTAATAGATACATAGAGCCATTCCCAAGCATTACTTCCTCAGACTTTCCAAGGTTCACTGCCTGTTGTGAAATGGTTGAGGTCTACTGTGGTCGGTGGAATTAGCCTTAGATTTATATATCTGAAGAACTGTCTTAACGGGTTTTTACTAAGTTAACATTAATTACTTCGGGGCAATGGAGGAGCCAAGAGAAATGTTAGTTAGGGTTCAAGCCTTTGTATCTTTAATTGCTGATTCAGTTTTTTACATTTTCTTGGTTCCAACCTTGATAAGAAATGAAAAATTATCTAAACCAGCTCTGTGAAAGATTCGGAGAATCACCAAAACCCCAAGTAAATAAACATCAAAGGATGCCGGTGTCACACTGCAAGGAAAACATTTTAAGGAATTAAACCCACCACAATGGAGTTGTAGGAGCTCCAGGTCTTTTAGGGCAACACCATTGCAAAACTCAACTAAGAATAAAAAAATCAAAGGCAAGTGCAAGTGTAGGTGTAAAGCTCAGTGAAACCCCATCTAATGTGTGAGGCCCAAGCTGTGTGAAGGTAGCCAACATGGCTCGTGATGGCTACTGAGAATTGCACAACGGGGCACCAGGATCTTCTCTGTTCTTGCAGCAACATTACTGTGCACATGCACTCATCTTTCTAAGCGTGTCTTTAGCTGTTGCTGCTCTTTTTCCTCACTTCCACAGTGCGTTAAGCAAAAACATCATTAGCTGTATGATTTCTACTTCTGGGCTACACATGCAGACTAATCCCTGACACAATTATCATTCTTACCCAAGTCAAGAGGTAAATCAGCAAAGACACCAGGAGTTTAGCTCTAAACCAACAGGCTTTGTAGCAGTACTGCATGCTATGGAATATACATCTGCACTCAACTTCAGTGAAACTGGGTCACCAAAAGTGTTTCCTCCTGCACGGTTGTTTTATCTCTGAATACACAGGAACGGAAGTGTTACTCCAGTGTACAAGCTCCTGATGACCCATGGAACAAATCCACCTCACATAGCAAGGAAACAAAGGCCAACCACAAGCCTCTCTGGGACTCACGGCATTTTTCACAGGGTTAGGTCTGGAATAAGACAGATACGTCATGCACTGCTTCAGCATCTGAACAAAAGATAGTCATAGCACAACACTAATGTGTGCCTGACATTTAGCAGCACAGCTCATGATGCTTGCGATGGCCTCACCCTATCTGCAAGACGCTGGGTGCCTGCTGCTTTTTCTGTTTCGTCAGCAGATGGTGCTTTTAGAAGAACTGTCTTCTTCCTGATCTGCTTTACAGCCAAAGGAGTTTGGTAGACCCTTTAAAGAGATGCTCCTCCAAGCCTCACATCACCTGGGAAGACTCAAAGGAGAGAATCTGGAAAAGAGGAAAAGGTTGCACACATAACCTAATTCTGATTGAAGTCAAGGAAGACTGACGGGGTCAGAAAGCTTTGTGTGAAGATACAGTCCCTTGGTAAGCAATGCTTTCATTTTTAGTAATGTGCTACTCTCTCGTCTCAGCATTTCATACCGCTGTTTCTCAGGAAAGAGTCTCAAACTGCCCCAGTGCACGACCAGTCAAGGCGGTGAAGTCTCTGCTCAGTGTGTTCTGCCAAGACACAAAACAAGCTGCAAAGGAAGAAAGCTCCCCCAGGAGACACAACACCTACTCAGAGCTGGTCAGACGAGGAGTGTTGTGTTCACTTGCCATCCTGCATTTGAGGGCCTTGAAGAAGACAGGGGAGGAGAGTAAGGCAGCTGAGTTTATTTCTAACTCTCTTTTTGATGCTCCTGTGCTTTCTGTCTGACTCAGCCTCTGCCCTGTGGCTGCAATTTCAGTGCCAAAACAAGAGCAATTTGAATGTATTTTAATAATATTAGTAATAATAATAATAGTAATATTATTCATAATATTATTCATAATATTGTTCCATTATTGCAATAACAATAATTCAGAAAATGTGCTGTTTATATTCTTAAAATGTGCATTCCCTCTGCCTTTCTATTGAAAATTATCTTTTCCTTGAGTTTTTTATAGAGTCCCTGACATTTTCAAGCACCTCCCCTTTTCCCCTGCCCAGGCAGTGTAGCCTCAGCTGGATTTTCATGGGGACAGCTTGGACCTGAGGCTCTCCTTCCCCATGCCCCAGAACAACCCAGGGACACTCTGTTTCTACCTGCCTGGTCTCAGGGGCTGGGCAGGCGGGGTAGAGCCAGCTTCTTGGCCCCCAGCCGAGTTCCCAAACCATGTGAGAGCAAAGGTAACTCACTACATGTGCCAGGCAGGCTCACTGAACCATTCCTAAACTCATGCAGTCAGGGCTAGGACTGACTGTCCTGCCTGTCATTCTTTTCTTGCCATGACAAACCTTAGTTTTTCAATCATTGCCTTTTGCTTTTGAGGGACCACCAGCAGCCTGGCTCCTGTAACACTGAACTGAGCAAAGCACAAGGACAATGTGCTCACACCTACACTGCCCTTGTGCTGGTACTGAGCTACCGGCTCCCTGCAGAGCCAGTAACACATTTAAGGGTTCAGGCTGCTGTGCCGTAATCCAAGTGGCATCAGCGATGCTCCCATTTGGCACTTGTACCCATGGCATCCTGATATTACAATAACAATAATAAAAAAATCTATCTCTGCAGAGATAGATGCTTCTTTGTAGTAACAAAGAACTAATACAAACATCATTCTAACATCATCCAAGCAAATCCGTAGTATTTCAGTCCTGTATGGCAAACACCTCAATAAATGAGACGTTCTGCATCAGTTTTCTTGCTGTTTCACAGAATAAACCTTGTCAGAAGCATTTTAGTTGTAGCCCATCTGATTGGTGATATTTAATGTGTTTCATAAACTTAGCAAAACTCAAAGCAATTCAAATCAAATTAAGAGGTGTTCACTGCATAGTCATACTGTTGGAATGGAAGGTTACAGGCTCTTTAGGAATTACAGGCCCGGCAGGCGGGGAGGGGGAATTGCCCTTTATGTTAGGGATAGGCTGGAGAGTATGGAACTCTGTCTGGGGACAGGTGAGCAGTCCACAGAGAGTTTGTGGGTCAGGGTTAAAGGCAAAACAGCTATGGGAGACATTACTGTGGGGATCTGTTACAGACCACCTGATCAAGGAGAACCTGCAGATGAAGCAGTCCATAGACAGATAGGAAAAGCCTCACGCTCACAGGCCCTTGTTCTCATGGGGGACTTCAACCACCGTGACATCTGTTGGAAGGACGGTATGGCCCGGCACAAGCAATCCAGGAGGTTCCTCGATTGTGTGGAAGACAACTTCCTTCTGCAAGTAATAGAGGAGCCGACAAGGAGAGGTGCCATGCTTGACCTCGTGCTCACCAACGGGGAAGGGCTCATTGGAAATGTGACTCTCCAGGGCAGCCTTGGATGCAGTGATCACAAGATGGTTGAATTTGAGATCCTCAGGACAGTGAGCAGAGCGTGCAGCAAGCTCACTGCCCTGGACTTCAGAAGAGCAGACTTTGGCCTCTTCAGGAACCTGCTTAGTAAGGTTCCATGGGATCCAGCCCTAGAGGGCAGGGGGGGCCCAAGACTCTTGGTTGATATTCAAGGATCACCTGCTACAAGCTCAGGAGTGTTGCATCCCAACTAGAAGGAAGTGCAGCAGGAGGGCCAGGAGACCTCCTTGGATGGATGAGGAGCTCCTGAGGAAAATTCAATTGAAAAAAGAGGCTTATAATAAGTGGAAGCAAGGACAGGTGGCATGGGAAGAGTACAGGGATGTTGACTGGGAAGCTAGGGACCAGGTTAGGAAAGCTAAGGCCCAGTTAGAATTAAACTTAGCTAGAGGTATTAAGGATAACAGGAAGGGATTCTACAGGTACATAGCAAATAAAAAACAGACTAGGGAGAATGTAGCCCCCCTCAGGAAGCTCTCAGGAGAACTGGTTACACAGGATTTGGAGAAGGCTGAGGTTCTGAATGACTTCTTTGCCTCGGTCTTCACTGCCAAAGGCTCTGACCAAACCACCCAAGTCTTGGAAGGCAGACGCAGGGACTGCGAGAATGAAGACCTTGGGCCCACTGTAGGAGAGAATCTGTTTCGAGACCATCTTAAAAATCTGAACGTGCACAAGTCCATGGGTCCTGATGAGATCCATCCACGGGTCCTGAAGGAGCTGGCAAATGAAGTTGCAAAGCCGCTGGCCATTATATTTGAGAAATCATGGCAGTCAGGTGAAGTTCCCAATGACTGGAAAAAGGGAAATATAACCCCCATTGTCAAGAAAGGGAAAATGGATGACCCGGGGAATTACAGACCAGTCAGTCTCACCTCTGTGCCTGGCAAAATCTCGGAGCAGATTCTCCTGGAAGGCATGCTAAGGCACATGAAAATCAACAAGGTGCTTGGTGACAGCCACCATGGCTTCACTGAGGGGAAATCCTGCCTGACCAATTTGGTGGCCTTCTGTGATGGGGCTACAGAACTGATGGACAGGGGTAGAGCCCTGTTAGGGTGGTGAGGCACTGGAATAGGTTGCCCAGGGAGGTTGTGAATGCTCCATCCCTGGCAGTGTTCAAGACCAGGTTGGATGAGGCCTTGGGTGATATGGTTTAGCGTAAGGTGTCCCTGCCCACGGCAGGGGGGTTGGAACTAGATGATCTTAAGGTCCTTTCCAACCCTAACTATTCTATGATTCTATGATTCTATATGCAGGGGAAACCAGAGGGTTGTTTCTCCCAAGCATGTAGAAGTTAGCCAACATGGCTTTCCTGGTGTACTGCAACAGCAAATGACAATACAAAATTGATACTAGGCAGAAGACCAGCAGAAAATCTGCAAACACCACAAAGGAGCTGGTTCTCTACAGTTGTCTTAGCTGTGCCTCCTGCAGTTCGTTACAACATCACTTGCACATGGAAGCAGATGGTATGCTACGTATAAATTTACTATGCTGCTCTTTCACAGATTTTTTTTTCATCTCCGTCTGTGCATTTTTATTCAAAAGGGGACCATATGGTCCCTGTGAGGTAGTTTATAAATAATTGTATATTTACAGTAGCAATCGAAACCAGTCACATGCTTACCTTCAGGAAGGCAGCTGAAAGTAGCTGGGCACTATAGGGTTTGGAATGATTTCCTCAGTACAGCATAGAGATATGTAATGAATAATTAAACAGAAATCGATTTCACGTGGCCCTCCTGACTGCATTTGTTCTGCTACTGTTGTGAAACACAAGGTTCCTAACCAGAGCGGGTCAAAGAGAAACGGCCATGCACACTCCAGCAGCATTGCCTCCATCCATCATTTGCAGGCTGGAGCAATTGTCTCATGCCCCTACTCTGCCAGGGCCTGGATCAAGCTCTCCATGAAGGATGGCCCAAGAAAGATGGTGCTGTCTCACCAGTTTACCCTCCTTTACTTCACCCTTGCAGTCTGCAGGGGCTGGTTTGAACACTTACCTCAGCCCTTACCCAGGAGAGCAGTTTTCCAGGTGCAGATGGTTGGAGTACAGCAGGTATCTGTTCTCCTGACAGCTAGCACCACTTCCGCAACGCTCCAAGGAATAAAGGTCCCTGCAAACGACTGCCGTGCTTGTGCATCCTTCTGCTTGCCCTCCCCCTACCTCCCCATGCACTAACTGACCCTACTTTATTTCAGTCTCGGCAAAGAGCAAATTTACCTTAGGAAAAAACCCAACTGTGTCAAGAAACAAAACCAGTTATTCATGTAAAACCCCAACCTTTTGCAAGGGGACCACCCCACCCCCCTGAATATTTTCAGCTCTGCCTTTGTTTTTGCACATAAAGAATGAAAGACAAAACTGTACCTCCCTGTACCAAGGGAAGTACGAAGGGAGGGTGTGCAAGGTCAGATGTCCCACATGCTCGGTCTCCCTACTGGGGATAAACTGAAGAGCTCAGCTCCTGCTTAGGTCAATAAATAAGAGCATATTTTTAAGAAATGCTTCACATTGCTATTACTGGCCAGGATATGTCAGTGAGAGCACTCTTCCGGAGAGGTCAATATCTCTTTGTAAATCCTACCTACTCATTTGAGGGCTTAAATGGAGATGCTGGAATAAACATGACCCCTGACTCTCTAATCCCATACCTTCAGCACAAGATCCAGGCTCCTCTGGTCACAGACAATCCTGTACTCCAGTTCCTACCTCACTCCCCACACCCTGGCACAATGTGTTTTGTGTGTCTAAGAATTAATACTGGATGAAAATGAAGATCAAAATTATTCCATCTAAGAGGCAACATTATAATTCCCTTTACTTTCTGTTCTCTATCGCTTGCACTGCTGATGGGTAATGAGATTTGCTTTTCATCATGATCCTCTGGGTTGATGCCTAAGAGGGCTGTGAGCTGATTTACCAAGCAGGGAGGCAGGATTAGGTGAGTTATGTAAGCAGGAGAGCAGTATCAGTCACAAACAAAATTTAGGCTCATTCCAGTGTTGTGTTGAACCCTGCCCTCTCCCCTTCAGCTTGAGGAGAATAATTGCAATGGTTTGAGAAGCGGCTTTCAGGCACTGTCCCTCCTACTCCTTTCCAGTTTGGATGTTCACACTGCCAGATGCCGCCAGCATCTTTTGCTTCAGTTATCCAGCACGTTCATCAGTACCACATGCAGCAACATGTGCCAGTGCGTTTCTCTTACACAAATATGGAATAAAAGTATAACATATACTTGCAACCCCTGCCAATTAAGCCTGTTCATGGTGCCTGGGCTCAGGCAAGGCACTGGTTTGCCCACAGAGCACACAGTGATCATGGGAACGAGCACAGCCAGCCCTGAGCTCTGCCATCAGGATGGCACATAGTGGGAAGTGGAGCAGGCTGGATTCACAGTGTCATCCTTCGGAGATGTTGGGCCTCAGTGGTGCTCCCGTTGCTTGCTTCAAGAAAGCTAGAAGAAGCATTGCCTGGAATTGTCTTTGTGTCACCACTTGGTGAGGTGGTTGCAGCATGGTCCTCTGGCTGAAGAGGGCTGCCCACCTGAGCCCCCACTGCAGCCGCTGGCCATTCTGCATTCCCCATGCCCTGGGTAGGTCACCCTGTGAAAGCATCTGCAGCAGTGTGAGCTGCTCCAGTGAAAGCCACCCACTGGGGACTCAGCTGGTATCTTTCACAGTGCCGTATATAAGCTTTCTGCCTGCTTTCCTTATGTAAGGAGTGAGAGGGAGTTTTGTTTTTCATTGTTTTTCTTTCTGAGCTTGACAACCAGACTGTTCACAGTAACAAGAGTTAGGTACAGATGAATGTGTTTCCATTATCAGGTCTAATGTCTGACTTCACAAAGTTATTTAGGCTCCTAATAATAAACACAAGCACCAGCTTGCCCTAGATTTCCAAACTGAAATGCCTCTAAAGATCTGGGTCTAAGTGGCTGTAAAACCATGAAAGTAATTATACACAGAGGGCTATCAAGTGCATACACTAAACAGCTAAAAAATGGAGATTGTTTTTTGCTAATTGCTTTCATTAATAGTTCTTTTGCTGCTATTGGTGATAATAGTTCAAACTCCTTTTCTCCTGATGGTATTCCCTTCAGTGTTCCAATGGAATGCTCGATACCAATACAGTGCACCAGTTCTGTGCTTCTGCAAAAGCTCCAGAGGCTAAAACTGACATAAAAATGAGAAATACAGTTTTTTGTCTAACCGAGTTCACTGTGATAAAACAATCAATCAGAATACCTAAAAATACTGGATTTTTTAAAGTGTGAATTGCTTCATATAATTTGCAGCATTATTGGTTTAGCCACCCTACCTCTAAAGGAACAGACACGTTTTAAATACACAGGACCAGATAATACACTGATGCAAATAATCATTTTGCTGATTTCATCAAAATGACTTTAATTTTTGCTAAGGGACAGCAGATCCAATAGTATCTGTCATCTATTTTTAGCTTTACTCCAGAACCGCCACATTGTCCCTGGCATAGTAAAATGACACCTTCCACAAAGAGAAGAAATTCATTGACTTCACATTCTAAACAAGCCATTGTTAAAATAAATGGAAGTCTCTTAACTTTTAACAATAGTGAGCCAGATGGATCTGACCTCTGCGGGTGGGGCTTTAATGAGGTCCGTTGTGTTTAAGAAAGTACAGTATTGTAATAATATTATTCATTGCATACCAAGAGTTCCATTAAAGGCTTGACAATCCCAGGAAACGATGCACATCCTCACTTACAGTACTGCTAAAATGCTAAATATGTCCGGTCATATAAAGCCTGATCCTGTGGAGTTTTGGCATTGCCACTTAATAGGAACTAAAAACATCTCCGGCCGTTCCCTTTCCCTAAGGGACAGTCATTGTGCTCAATCACAGCTTGCTGCCTTCTCAAAAAAAAGGATAACTGGGATAAAACCACAGCAAAAACAAGTGGTATTGCTGCTGTACAATGAAGTGTTTGTGAGGGGTGGGAAGGAAGGGAGTGTATAAGTGGTTATCTGGTGAGGAAAGCCAGGAATAGGTGATTTATAGCCTGTAGAAGACAGAAGGACTGCTGGAAGGAGCGATATTTTAACATGACATAAAAGCAGTGTCACTGCAGAGCCCATGATTTCTCTTAGCCAGTCTGGTTGTGACTTGGAGCTCCTGGCCACCAAACCACCATCTCAAAGGGTGACGTGCTGCCACCTCTTCAGGGTGCAGCAGGAAGCAGGGGACAGTTCACCAGGCCCTCCTGCCCTGCTGGTGGAAACACCCACTGCGAGAGAGAAATCCCGGCATCTCCTCCAAATGATGAGGCTAATTGATACTTGCCTGATCAATACTTTTGAATCGATTTCATTGCAGTGAACAGAAACCTTGACTGAACTGAGTTACTGCAGCAAGCCTTTATTGGTTTTTCTGGAAATACGGGATGCTGTCATAGAATCATAGAATAGTTAGTGTTGGAAAGGACCTTAAGATCATCCAGTTCCAACCCCCCAACCCACCTCACACTAAACCATGTCACCCAAGGCTCTGTCCAACCTGGTCTTGAACACTGCCAGGGATGGAGCATTCACAACTTCCCTGAGCAACCCAGTCCAGTGCCTCACCACCCTCACAGTAAAGAATTTCCTCCTTATATCCAATCTAAAAGTCACTCAGTTATACTTCTCATTCACAGAGAGTAGCGTCTGCACAAATAATCACAGCTTTATTCTGAGCCACAGGCTGTATTTTACATCCTGACAAAATACTTTTTCAGGTAGGAACACGCCACAACATTCAAGCATCTAGAAAAGCAAACTTTTCCCCTAATCTTATGTTTTCATTGCAGCAGTTAGGTCTGCAGCTGGGGTCCTGTGCCCGCTGGTATTAGATCCCGCTATTTAGCCTTGCTGAAACCACTTGCTAAATCTCTTCCCTGTTGAGAGCTGCTTTTTTGTTTATGTTTAGTCTCTATTTGCAGGCCTACTGATCACGTAGGTCTGGGAGATACCAAGCAGGAAGCCTGCCAGCAATTTGGGAGGCAGCATCCCTTGTCCCAAAGCCAGGAGGAGCACCTCCTGTTTTGACCTTAGCTCCACCATGTGGCTGGTTGAGTTACTTCGCATCTTCTGCAACTCCAATCGTGCAGTAATCGCTTGGTGGCTGCTTTGCAGAAGCTGCCGTAGGAAGTTTGTCTGAAGAGGCTTTCCAACTGATCAGTCTGACTCTCATTTGGAGAAGAAGCCCTATTCAAAGAGGATTTTGTACTGTTTCCCACACGTATCTAAGTATTTAAACCCTGATAAAATAAGGGCACTTGTAGCCAGCATGCACAGAGTTTTTGTTTCCATTTAAAATTTTCAAGAATTATTAGCCAGAGTAAACTGAAAATGCACATTTTTCCCTCTAAAAAAAAAAAAAAAAAAAGAAATCTGCTTTACTAAAATCAGTGTGGAAATCCACACAAACTACCGCAGCAGGCAGTGTTCCCAGCAGCTCTGGGGCTCATGCACAAGCTGGATGACGGCAGTTGTCCCCCTGCCACATGCAAGTCCAAGGGCCCAGTTAGTCCCAGTGACACTCAGGGACAGGACAGCCCTTCCAGGGAGCAAGCTGCACAGCTCCAAAGAGCAGCATGTGGAGGCTGTCCCACCACAAAAGCCGGAGCACCCAGAAGCTGGCAGCTGCTACCTGATAAATTCATCACACCCATAAAACACTTCCCTACCCATTCTTGAAGTCCTTTTGGAAAGCAAAGCGGGCAGAGGAGAGTAATTGCTCACGGGCAGCAGTGCCCTCCAGGCTACCACACCACCAGCCAAGGAAGACCAAGGAAACACTTCCTTTGCAGGGCTATAAAATGCTTAACAAACATACAAAGTTTTATTTGGAGTCTCTTTAGCACTTCTATTACAGACTTTGAAGCATCTGGAAGAGGTTGGTAGGCACAAATACACACTTTTATACTATGTGCTTAAAATGTTCTGTTTGAGCAGTATACCCTGATATGTGAAACATAAGGTCTGTCACACCTCAGGGATGGACTCAGCCATGCTCTTAATGTCTAATTGAGCAGGTCGTTACTGACTCCCCATAACAGCTTAATGTTATTCAGAGCTATGAACATAGATAATGTGCTCCCTCAGCAGAAATGTGGCTTTCTGTTTTATTAAAACTTTATAACATTTCCACCTCGCTAACCTGGGAGGATGACATTTATATGATCAACTTAGCTTTCCAGTCTACCAGTCTGGGAATTTATAAAGCAGCTCATCTAACTTGATAGCATTTTCTTTTCTTCTTTTCCCATACTTGCTGAAAACCAGCTTAGCAGAAAAGGTCTCTGGTGGACACCCAGTTGAACATGAGCCAGCAAAGTGCCCTTGCCACAAAGAAGGCAGCCTGAGGGAGGCGATCCTTCACCTCTGCTCAGCAGTAGGGAGGCCCATCCTAGAGTGATGGATGAAGTTCTGGGCTCCCCAGTACAAAGGAGAGATGATAGAGCTACTGAAGAGAGCCCAGTGAAGGGCCACATGGATATTGAAGGGACTGGAACACTTCACGTATGAGGAGAGTGTGAGAGAGCTGGGGCTGTTCAGCCTGGAGAAGAGGAGGCTCAGGGGGATCTCATCAGTGGGTACAAATATTTGAAGGGAGGGTGCAAGGAGGACAGAGCCAGGCTCTTTTCACTGGTGCCCAAAGACATGACCTGAGGCAATAGGCACAACCTGAAACACAGGTTCCCTCTGAATGTCAGGAAATACTTTCTCCACTGTGAGAGGCAACCGAGCACTGACACAGGTTGCCCAGGCAGGTAGTGGTTTCCATCCTTGGAAACATTCAAAAGCCATCTGAACATGGTCCTGGGCAACTGGCTGTGGGTGGCCTTGCCTGAGCAAGGCAGGGCTGGACCAGATGACCTCCAGAGGTGACTCCCAACCCCAACCGTTCTGTGATTCTGTGAATTCTGACAAACAAATCGATACACAATGGGTCACAAAGACATATCCAATGTGACAAGCACATGCAGACTATGAAGTGCAGTGGTTCACTAAGGAGCTGCTGTGGGCAACAAGGGCAGTTACCTGCAGTCATTCCACCTAAACAGATCTGCAGTAACAGCAGGCTGTTAGGGGAAGAAGATAACTATGATGGCGTTGGTTCCTTTGATAGCTGGTCAATTGGGTTTGACAGCTCAGATCCCTTCTTATGTCTGACATTACATGATAATCACAACCCAGACACTCTTTTTATCTCCGGAGTCCATTGAAGGGATAACGAACAGCTTTTCCTTTCAGACACTACTCCAATGTTTGTCTTTCACCTCTGTGTCCCATGAGGCTTGCTTGAGTGACATGTTCATACCATGGCAGTCCTGCTGTTCCCACACACACAGCTGAGAGCAGCAGGGATGGAAACCCCAGAGCACCCGGTGTGCCCCACAGCTCAGGGGCCTTGAGACTGCAGTCAGAAGGTGTCCAACTCACTGACTTCCTATTGGGAAGGTTACTTCATTCTTTTTAATTATTATTTACAGGTGTGCAGGTGCTTACAGCTTTGGTTAGATTTTCTTTTAACATTTTAAACTCAAAGGACTAAGAAACTTTGGGCGGAAAAAGCCCTGCTGGAAAAAAAAAATCCTACCTTAACTATTAAAATGTAACCATAGGAGAAAAAAACATAAACCAAAGCAGCCAAAGAAAAACCCGAGGCATGCGATGATGGACCTAGGAAACAATTACATTTGTGCTTAATTTCACATCCCGCGAGTAATCTCAGCGACTCAACAAAACTCTTCAACGTGCATGAAGCTCAGCACCTCCTCCAGTCCAGCCCTGACAGAGGCTGCATTAGCTTGAGCACCATAACATTAACAACTCCTCCACCTAGCTGCCTTTTCTATAATATCAACCCGAGCAGATGCAGACAGGCAGAGGCTCGTTGAAGTGTTATTTTGGGGGAAGTGCCAGAAATTATTTATTTCAACAGACTTTTGAACATGCTGTACTATTATTCTTAGAGTATATTAAATGAGGTGTACTTTTAGTAGAGTGGCTGCTTAATTTTTGCTTTGGGTAAAAAGATTATTATGCACTAAAAATATACCAGCAGTATTATATATCATTTAGGGATGTTCTTTATAGTGATGCCTGTATTAGCAAGTCTGCTATGAAAAATGTGTTTATCAGATAGCTAGCAGCACTTCAGTTTGTACTGGACCATTAGCCAGCAACCTCATGGGTGACTCTATTGCTGTTTCTGGGTGATCAGCTGGGGATTACTGCTTAGGGACTGTAATAACATAGCCCAGTTTGGGTGCAGTAAATCACTAACGTCCAAATTATGTTATCAACGTAAAGTATTTGATAATAATACAAAGCTAAATGACTGTTTGGAAAAGCTGATGTCAGTGGTGTTGGCACTGATGTAATTCATGTGAGCTATACAGCAAATAGTCTGAAGTCTGAAATGATTTTTTTACAGGTTACGGCCAAATTTTATTCTTATTTTAGTCACTTGGATTATTGCCTGTGGTGTTCAGGACATGACATTTGCTGAATGCATTTAAAGAATGCATTTAAGGAAACACACACAACTATAAAACTAGTTAATAGAAGTTAATAGACGAAATGGTCTGGAAGTGCCCCGAGAAGGTGCCCAGCCCCTGAGGGCGCTGCCTCACAGCAACTCCTCTTCCAACTTGTGTGACACTGAACTACATTTCTGTTTCCTGCTTTCTCTGAAGAAATCCCATGCAGCCAACACAGAGGATCAACAAACAGATTTGGCAGACTTAAACTTACTGAAAAGATGAAATAAGCTATCTCAAAATAGAAACAATCAAGTAGAATCACCTTTCCTTGTTACTACCTCATCAACTCTACCAGCACTATCTAAAGTGAATGTGGACCATCTCTTCCCCACTCTGAGTATTTCCAGACAAGCTTGGTTAACTCAAGTGAAGCAATCCAATAGGGTATTACTATCTCTAGTTATCTGCTTTTCCCTTTTGCTGATGGGTAGTGCCTTACAGCAGGCAGCAGAATTAATGTCTCAAATCACACAATGTACTGACATCCAGAACCATCAGTTTGGGATTTATTTGTTATTTGTTGTGATTTGTTATTTGTTTTTCCTGAAATGCAAACCTTCAGGAGAAAGACAGCTTAGACAGAAGGGGAAGGTAATTTCTCTTGGTATGAACAGAAGACAGATGTTTCCTGGGAGACACTGTTCTGCATCATATTCTTTAACTTCTCTTGGATCACAACTAGACGGCATGGTAAGTTCCATTTCAGAGACTCCTGTTCATCCTCCAGTTGCCACCATTGCTAAACCAGAGTTACTCAGAATTCCTCAACAGGGGGAACAGCAACTAGAGGGAATTTTGAGAAGTCTGGTGTATTTAAAAACTCAAGGAAGGGCAAATGGTGCTGCAAGTCTCAAAATGCTGGGTAACTAAGGAAAAAAAAGATTTCAAGCCAGATTTTTATTGTTTTTTATTGATTCACTGTAATAGTTAGTCAATACTTTGGAGAAAGTAAGTCTGCGCCAAAGATTCAGCATTTTAAATTAAATATATGGGGCTCTTCCATCGCAGAACCAGCAAAGGCCAAAGAATGCTCCTAACCTTTTCAGGTCAAATAAGGAAGATCAGACAAATCATTCTGCCCTTATCTAGCATGTAAAAAATCAACTAATGGACCTTTTGCGTCTGCTTAAAAACTAAAAACTTTTAGATATTCATAGGAGTACAAAAGTATTGATTCCCATGAAACAAATCTATTAAAATGCAGTTTTATAGTATTCCCCAGTATGATTCAGATTTCATAAGCTCTTGATAGATGAGAGGTTTTCACCCCTCAGGGTAAACAGAAAGAATTAAAAAAGATAGGGAAGGAACACTGTTTCGTAAGTTCATTGATGTAAGAGAGTTGTGGCATGCAATAGGGGCAGCAGTACCTCCATCTACAGAGTCCAGCTGCATGGTACAAATTAGGAGTCAACACGCAAATAACAAAACACCAATCAATGCTCCTTTGTGACAGGCCTTAGAAAGGCTCCTTTTTGTAGGGTTCTTTCAGTTCTTCAATACAACCCGGTATGCCTAGTTTATTACCTGTTCAAAATAAAGACAGGAAGAATTTGCAGTTAACAATTCCTTTAGCTGAAACACTGTGAACTAACCAGAAAGGTGCAATTTATCCACCTCCTCATTAATCAGAGAATTACAGGATAGTTTGGGTTGGAAGGTACTTTAATAATCACTTAGTTCCAACTCCCCTGCCATGGGCAGGGACACCTTACACTAGACCAGGTTGTTCAAAGCCCCTTTGAGCCTTTGAACACTGCCAGAGATGGGACATCACTTCCAAGGATGGCACATTAAATCAAGAATATTAATGGGTTTATTCCTACATCAAAAAGAAAGGAAAGATATAATTTTAAATGTTCTTCTTCCTATTGCCACATGGGAAAAGTATACATTATTTTAATGTATATGCTTTCTATATCGAGAGGATTGAAGAGTTTCAAAAATAGATGGCTGAATCTACAGCAGGCATGGGCTTGAGACTGAGAAGCAGAAACCCTTTCAGTGTTGGCTGAGAAGGAGGTATCAAAAGCTGAGTCTTGCCAAGCTGCCTATTTATATAATATTAAATTATAACCATAAGGGCATTATGTAGCTTGAAAACACTAATCACATATTAATTAAGCAAATAATGCAGAGATTAATGCTAAAAAAAAAATCAAGAAATTAGAAATACAAAACATAAACTAGTACATTTAGAAAGGAGAGTATGAAAGAGCAGAAATGGATACTGGGTTCTCTGCCATTCCTTGGTCATTTGAGACTGCAGGGTTTCTTGAAGAGTGACCTATGCAGCTGCAATCATGTAGCACATTCCCGGGCAATATCTGAAAGCAATCATTATCACAGTTACAGCCTGAAATACCCAATCCCCAGCTACAGTTCACAGTGCCACCAGCACCTAGTACACACTGCACCTTTACAGTGTATGGCTTGTGTAAGTGTTTCATGCCAGGTTTGTCCTAGGCATTCGTGAAGCACATGTATGTCTGACTCAGATATGTTATGCACCATTACACCATTTGATAGAACCAGGTGGCTAGCAGCAATCCAACAGCTCAGTGTGAGAAGAGGTTGATAGAGGAATTAGGAATGTTTCATTGTATTTTTCTTTATTCTGGTTATTTGCACAAATATAAAAGACTCGGCTCCCCTCACTATTTCAGCTGTACTCTTGAGTTTGCTCTTGGTGTTACTGGTTAACCCTGCCCCCTTCCATCCTCCTCTCACTCTCTCACACAAACAGCCCCACAGCAAAACCCTTTTGCTCAAAGAGTTCAAGCCCGCATGTGCCTTTGATTTGAGGTTAACTTGGCTTTTTAGCTATCTATCTCCTATAGTTCCTCTGAGACAAAGGGCGGTAGTTACACCCAACACTTTCAATCTTATTTATCACAACCTGTGCAGCAAGTTTGAGGAAACCAGTAAGGCTCTTCAGGGTCGTGAAGAGGACCATTGCATAGTGTGGTTCAGCTTAAGGCCAATGTGCTAAATTGGTTAGGCAGGTCACCGTGCCACAAATGCGAACACGTAAGTTGGAACATGAAAAGAATGTGGGCCGTTTTTGCTAAGGAGTGCACTGTTGGGTTTTGTTAGAAATTGCAAGGTATGCACATATTACATGCTGGTGTGAAAAGCTCCAAGCATTTTTTTGTCTTAAGACTGTGAATAAATGTGGTTGGTCACAGCTCACTACTAGGATATTTGAAAATGCTCAGGGGAACTCTTGTAATAATTGAAGAATGGTGTCTCCATGGCAGGATAACACCCATTCCATTTCTTGCTGAGGAAACAATATGGTTATATACTGTAAATTATGGATAATTATCTCACATCCTGTTTCCTCATAGCCCTAAACATAGGAAGCCTTTTCTTTTTCATGATATTCAATCTTGCTGTTAATAACATCTTTCATTTCTACAGCGGGATGTATTCCAGAGGATTCCAGTCTATCTCCCCAGAGCACAGTTGAAGTGTGACCACAACCTGGCATGGCAAGAGGAAAATTCCAGCCAACCAACACAAAATTCCTCTGATCCTATATAAAAGGGTTGCTGCTATCCACAAGGAACTGAGAAAGTCTGATTTCCTAGCATTTTGTCCATCCAAGATCGTCAGCTTCAGAGCCAGAACATGCTTTAGCTGAACAGGAAACTCTCAGGAACTGACACATGGTTCCTGGATATGGAAATACAGTGAACCTGAAACGTGTGCTGCCAAATTTTATCTCATCTGATCCCACCCATTGGATTCTTTTGAAGCTAAGTTTTGCCAAAGATTAAGCCAACAGGGGGGGTTGTATTAGTTACTAAATGGTAAACATGGCTGGTTCAAACACCAATAGTAGAACTGATTATAGCTGATTAACCTAATGACTTAGAAGGCCAAAAAAACCAACCGAAGCAGAGGTTTGATAACTTTGTTTCCAAAATGGACCCTAGCTTTTATTAAACAAATACAAGGAAAAAACCCAACCAACCAAACAACAAAAAAAAGCAAAAGTCTTCAATTCCTCATCAGTGTGTGTTAACTCATCCCACTTATATTTATAGAACATCATGCTGCTTCCAAACAATGAACCCATGCATGCAAAAAATAAATACCTCAAACATCTTTTTTTTTTAAACCAGAGCTGAATTAAAAGCTCTAACATGGAAATAATGTGTTCAGTGCAGCCAACTATCTGAGGCATCTTGATACACAAAACACACAACCTACTTAGACGGTAGACATACATATGGCAGAACTTCAGAATTCCTTTAAAGCAATGAGAATGCAAGTACCAAAGACAGAGATTTGAGGACACTACTTTATTAGAGCAACTAGCTAATCCACCCAGGGGTTTTCCACTTAATTTATTTTTACTTTTTCATAGTTATCAAAAGAAGCTAACGTCTTTAATCTGAAATTAAAGCGATAATCAAAATTCATTGCTGGAAAAAGGGAGAGAAGGAAGATCCCCCCAAAAAAATCAGGAAAAAAAATAAAAATCAAGCAACTGATTTGTAAGACTTCAAAGGCAAGAAGAAGAAGATAAGGAACACCACTGATTTTTCAGGAACAAAACTGATGCCAAACCAATGTAATTTCCTTTTACAGCAGAGTAACAGGCCCCTTGGAGAGGCAGACAGCATTTGTTGTGTATTTGATTTTAGCAGGCCTTTCAATGCTGTTTAACCTAGGAAGGAGATCAAGATGGAATTTTAAAAATCAAAAGCAGTCTGTGTTAAGGGGACAGTCTGATCCTGGTGCTCATGGTGGATAGGACCAAGTGTACTGGCTTTTGATGCAGAAGGAAGGATCCTGCTTATGGATCAAAACAACTTTCCAGAAGTATATACTTTAAATCAGAGAAAGACCCTGCTTGAGGAGGCTTTGGAACAGAGTCCACCACCAGAGATCTTGATGAACAGACTGAATGAAGGAGTAACATATGCATGACTGAGCATCCACGATGGCAGAGCAGGTGAATGAGCTCTGAATAAACTCTGAGTCCACTTCAGACTTTTCTTATGTTGTTTGAATATAGCTATATTCTTCAAAGCTCAGAATCCAAGAGCCAGTCAAGCTCAATCCACATCCACAAGCTGTGTCAGGGGAGGCTTAGCCTGGATATTAGGAAAAAATTCTTCACTGAGTGATCAGGCATTGGAACAGGCTGCCCAGGGAAGTGGTGGAATCACTGCCCTCGGAAGTGTTCAAAAACCATGTAAATGCCCTCAGTGACATAGTTCACTGGTGGACTTGGCAGTCCTGGGGTAAGAGTTGGCCTTCATGATTTTAAAGGTCTTTTCCAGTGTAGCTGATTCTACGCTTCTAGTATTCTAAGCTCAGAATCCAACAGATGAATCATTCATTGCTCAAACAAGCATATGTCAAATACCTCCTTTCCTGCCATCTTCACCTCAGATCCCAGTGACATTTCATCTACCCCTTCAGGCCAAACCCTTCTTGATTTCTGACAAAACACCAACAGGTATGTGTATGAGTGGAGCCTGATAAATTCATGAATGTGCCTATATCATAGTGTTTGCAGAGGTTAGTAAAAGATCAGAGTTCATAACCCCCTATTTCTATATCCCTTAACAAAGCCTGAACTTCTTGCTCCCCCTTTCACCAGGCACAGATCTACACCTCGTACTGACACACCTCCTTTGACAGAACTGATGGACCGCTCATCCTTGATGGGCTGGTTCTGGAAGCAGTTATCCAACCGGACAGCATTAGCCTCAGCTGGAAACCTCTGTGGGCTGGAATTTCATGTGCACATAGTAAAACTCAAGACATATTTGCCAGAGCTGACAACTGTAAGGTTCCTGATTATTCTTTCCATCATAAACAGCGTACAGTACGTGCCCAGTCAGTCCAAAAGGTAGATAAGAAAAGGCCAAAGCCTTTCCTCTATTATTCTGTATCTTGAAGTTGTGTGAGTAGCTATAAGAGCCAGAGCTGGAATGGACATCAGATACACCATGAGAGGATAAAACAAAAGCACAGACAGCACCTCAGAAGTGATGAGTGTTTCTCTTTGCATTCCTCTCTCTCACAGACACCTCTCTTCAGCTTGCCTGGCTCTTCTGTGCAAAATGATCTGTGCAGTATATGACAGCAATGTCTTCACGACTTGTGATAGAAGCAGTGAATACCAAGGCTTTCTCTGCGTCTGTGAGTCCCAAGTGACTCAGTAATCATTTTAATTAAAAGACTCAACAGTAACAAGTAATACATACAGCAGCTCTGTATAGTATGGCCTCTTTGCAACAAAACCTTAACTCTGTGGCTGGCTAGTCAAACACACAGCTGGTTTCCTACTACTGTTCCCCCTTCTTAATTGCTTCAGTGTATTGTGCTAGGGTCATTCCAGATTTCGGTCTGTTCAAAACACAGCACTGAGTCATCTTTATAACAGGGCTTTCTTTAATCCCAACCTTCAAACCCCTTTCTTTAGATGATCTCATTGAAGATTTGGAGAGATCATTAAGCTTAATAACTTAAAGTCAGATTTACCACAAACATTTCATCTCCATCCATAAGTGTGTGCTTTCCAATCTATGGCTACAGTCTTGCTTCTTAATACATTTCCCTGCAGTCTGCTAATGAATCCAGTCTTTTCCTTTCTTCCTGTGACTCTTTTACACGCTGTCCCCACAGGCTGCTTAGTTAATTCAAGTTCTTCCGAGTTAATCCTAAATTAATACTTCACCAGTAATCATGGCAACTAATAAGATGTCGTCATTCTTGTCTGACATTGATACACACTGTGCTTCACTCAGGCTGCAACAACCTCATTCCGGCCGCGAAGAGACGCTCAACCAAGCCTGCGTACCTGGGGGAGCTGCTTCCCCTTCCCTGTGGGTTGTTGCTACTGCAGATGCGTTGCCCTGGGGGGTTCAACTTAGGGTTTGGCGCTCCCCACAGCGCCCCACTGCTTCCGAGACCGTGTGCAGGAGCTATGGGCACACTCGCACAGCCCGGGTTGTATAAACAGGGCTGGTGTGCAATAGCTGCTGCCGCATTGAACAACTTTCTGTTCGCTATTACCAGGATGTATGACCCTATGTGAAACTGCTCTACAAACGCTGGCAGCACGAACAGATTAGAACTAAACCTCGCTACTTCCACCACTGACCCCACCTCAGGCCCTCCCGAGCGCACAGCGGGATCCGCGCCGCCGCCATCCCCTCACAGCGCCGGTTCCGGTGCCCGACCGCAAACACACGGGGACCGCACCGGCACCCCTGTGGAGGCATCCGGCCCCACGGCGCCGCGGCGCCAGGTGAACGCCGAGGGCCAGGGCGGGCGCCTCTCTCGACGGTCTCTGTGTGGCGGTTGAAAGTGCTTGGGGCCATTCCCCGGCAGCGGGCCGGGGCAGAGTGCCGCCGGGCCGGACGGACGGACGGAGGGAGGGGAGGAAAGGGGAGGGGAGGGGTGCGGGCGGTGCTGCCGTCCCGCTCCGGCCGGGGCCTTCGCCTCTGGTGGCAGCCCGCCTGGCTCGAGTGCCCCCTTCCTCCCGCCGGGCAGAGGGCGGGGTTTGCTGCCGGTCTCGAGCTTCCCTCCGTCCTGTCCCCTCCTCTCGCTGCCTGCCTCGTGGCGCCGACCGGGTGGGTGACCCGGCCCGGTACCGTCTCTCGGCCGCTGTGACAAGCCGCTGCGGGCGCGGGGGGGGGGCCGGCTCCCGCCCGCCTCGTTTCCCGAGGCGGGAGGGTAAACAAAGGGGGCGGCCCGGGCGAGCCGCTGTGCCCCGGAGGCCACCGGCTCCCTCCGCGTTGACGGCTGTTATCGGGGCGCGATGACCGGCAGCCCTGCCTGCCCGGTGGTCCGTGAGCGGGGTGGCCGCAGGGACCTTCCCGCCGCGGCGCTGGCCTGAACAAAGATCCCGGCCCGGGGCGGCAGTGCTGTCCCGCAGCTTCCCGGGGTTGCAGATACCGGCAGCGGCGGCTGCGAGGAGCAGGAGTTAGCGGAGACTTCGCAGTTGTGGAGGAAGTTGTATGGAGAGGCTGTGCTTAAGCTGTTGTGGCATCGCGACTGATTTAAACAGCAGTCAAGTAGCACAGAGCTGGAGCGCGGATGTGGTGCGGTTATCAAGCCAGTGAGGCTCCAGCCCTGCTTGTGGTGTAGAGTACATTGTGTCCTAGTTATTTTTTTTCCCTTTGGTGAGTATTAAAGTTAGCCTGAGCCTCAAATGTAACTTATCTTTGAGAAGCTGTCTCCACGTTTAAAACTTCAAAACAGTTTTGGTAGGACTAGAAATGGTCCCCTTCCTCTCACTGTGCTTTTGTTTTAGACTGCTAATTAATTATAAACTTTCAGGAAGAATGACATTACAAAAGAGGCCAAGTAGCTACTGTTTGTTTATCAGTAACTAGGTACTGCTGGCAAAGAATCGTTTATTTAAAATGCTAAGAGATGGTGAAAGCTGTTCACAACTAATTAATTATATAACGGAATGCCCCTGATTATTGAACAGCTATTTTAAGATTGTCATTTTATAGCTTCAATAACCTTTAAGGGAGCTCTAGCTAGTTTAGTGTCTGATGTTATGTTTGCATATCACTAATGCGTTGGGGCTTTTCATTTTCTTTCAGTGAATAATAGTTTTAAGTGAAGCATAATCTAACTTGGGTGTATCTCTGCGTGGGTATTCAGGCACTCGCACATGGAAGAAGGAGGATGGCTGAAGTCTTTAAACACTTTTATAATGGATTCGTTCAATCTTAGCATAAATACTAGGCTTCTTAAGAGAAATGACAGCATGACAGAAAAATAGCTATTATTTGGTTGATTATATGTGGTAATCCATGTCTGTGTTTTACACGAAAAGCTGTATTACATGTTTCATTTAGAATTTCTAGGAAGATAATGTTTGTTGTGTTTTCCTTGGATGAGATATAGGTGGGGGAGGGGCTATTTAGGCTCTTAGTCACAATGTTAAATCTTTTGCAGCTTTCCTTTCAGCGGTTTACATTTGTTGATGCGTCAATTTCCAGAGTGGCCCAAATGAAGAAATCCATCAATTTGCTTTCACGTTCCACTTCCCTTAAAGTCTGCTTGTAAATTAGCAGAACAGACAACTGGTTTGTGGTCTGGGGGGGCGGGGGGAGTGGGGTGGAAATCTCTTCCGAGTAGTCTTGAAAGAGAATGTTTTTTCAGGCCTTCTACTAAAGCAGGTTTATGGGTTTGCTAGTTTATCTCGTTAGCCATATCACCTTTACATTTGGGAATACTTCTCCAGGAATTTGGTGATTTTCTTGAAACCTGTAGTGCTTGAACACAGTGTGAAGGTTGTTGAGTTTGATTTCACAAGGAGATGTAAGTTTGTCTTATTTTCCAGTTATTCAGCTATTGCTTTTGAAACATCCAGATAATAGTTTCTTTGTTCTCTCAAGTTACTGTAGTTTGATGCAGTTGATGCATGACTTCTACCTTCTGGTTTTCTAAAACTTGTAGATGGTTCTGCTCATGATATGTGATGGTTCTGTTACAAACATTTGTTGTTGTTTTCCTGTTACAGGGATTCTTTGTAGCATCTTCTCAGTTTTCCACTGTGCAAAACTGGAAGTTATTAAAGTTGGCTTTATTTAGTAATTAAAGGGTAAATTTATTTCAATTAATGCTATATTTAAACATACATTATATTGGGGGGGAGGGGACAGACACCGCTGCTGGAAAAAGTCTGATGGACTGACTTGCCATACCTGCACTATAATTCTTGAAGCCTGGCCTTCTGACAGTTCACTGCTGGGATTTTCTGAGCAGTCCAAGGTGAGGGAGAAAAAATGTTCTTTCAGTTAATAGTAACAAAACCATGCAGTCCAGTTCCTGTTCATAGCTGAACTGATTATTAGTTGTGGTCAGCCATTGTATCAAGTTGTCTGAATGAGTTCTGAAATGGTTACAGCTAATCTGCTAAACCATTTTAAGATTAAGGTTTTATAAGTCTCAGCATTGCCCAAAGTTTTGCCTCCCCCCACCCCACCCCAAAGTCGGAGATAAAAATGTTAAGTAGATTGATACTCTAATCTTTCTTCTGTAGTCGTGAATACCGGGGGGCTCTAATGTGCATATTCTTTAGAGCACTCCTCCTTCATGGCTTTTCAGGAGTGTGAGCATGTTTTGTTTCATCTGTATGTACTAGTCCACCTTGCCTTGGAGGTTAGCATCCTTTATCTGAGAGGATATGAGTGCAGTGGCATTGTGTCTTCTTTCTCCTACTTGTTTTTCATCTTTTTGTACCCAGAAGTTGAGGATATGCACACACTTTACATGCAGAAAGCTGTGAACATCTCTGATTTGGGTTTGGAAGTTGCTTAATTTTGGTCCCCTTGAACTACTTGAGTAGTAGGCGATTCTCTTGTGTAGGAAGTTAGCTGCAGTTGTAAAATAAGAAATGGAGGACCGCAGCCACTGGAAGATGGAAGGTGAATGCACGGCTGCCTTTCTGTTCCCTGAAGCTGCAGCTCTGCTGTCCTGAACAGTTATCCATCACCTCTGCATGTTGGTCTGTTGAAACGTCAAAGGCACAATATTGGCAGGATGATCAACAGTTGAATGTGCATAATTAAGTATTTTAGTGGCCCATACCAGATTCAACAAGTAGTTTTTCTGTCAGGAGTTGGATTTTGGTTTTGTTTTTATGTAAAAGTGCCAAGGAAATTGCCTTACACTTTTAAAAACATTCAGGTTTTCTACATCAGATAGTTTTCCTCAAGACTTAGATGGAGAAAGAAATTAAATTTTACCAAATGTAGGAGTTGTCACTCCTAGGCTGGGGAAAGTAACTGCCTTGACAAAGGATGATCAAAATACTGCATTTAATTATGTGTAAGTAGGTAAGATTAAAATTATCTTAATGTAGAATGCATTTATTCAGGTAACATATTAGTTATCTGTAAGCATCTGTGCCTTTGTGTATGTTGTGCTAAAATGAGTATTTTCTCCCATTCATTTTTTATTATCAGGTAATACTGTCTTACAGATTATTGTGATGAATGGTAGTATACTTTTTTTTTCTTTCCCCATGAGAACATAAAGCTTGAATTTTAACTTGGGAGCACTCATAGAATGCTCCATGAACTCCACGTTCAGCAAACATGAAAAAGTGACATTCTAATTTTATGTTTCTGTGGTCAGTGGTATTTCTTAACTTTCTGAGATTTTTGCGTATAAATATTGAAAGGTACTTATTCATGTTTAGAGAGAATTGGGAAGACCAAGAAATGTGTCTTCCAGAAGCTGTTTTCTAAAGCCTAATACTGTGGTAAATTGCAGTATCTGATTACTTTCGTAACAGACACTAATAGTAATGTTTGTCTTAATGCAGTTTTTATTTAAGGATTAGTGAACTCCCATTAAAATGCAATCTTTGTTCCAGTGTTATTTGGTCTGTAAGTACTGCTTAACTGTGATCTGCCTTCAAAGGTACTATCTGTGAGTAAACCCAAGTGAGGCATTTAATGATGTTTGGAATTTTTCCAAGGTAGTACGAAATTACTTGGAAACGTCAAGTGAGTTAATGCGTGTTGTCTTTTTGCTTACCACCTGGCTTTTGTTAGACTGCCAGCAGTAATAAGAATGTAAAATTCTGTGGGATCAGTGTCTGACAAATCTTCATGTATCTCCATTACTTTAGATAGCAACACAGGCCAGAACTGCAGCATGAAGACTTCTACCTTTCTTGGTGCGCCACAGGAGAGATGGAGACCCTTACAACAAACTGAGCTGTACTGATATTCAAAACTTGAGGTTTAAGGTACCATCTGAAGGTAGATGAGCAGTCTTATTTGGGCTTCAGCAATTCTGGGCATGGAGGAACTACAAAATTCTTCTCTGCTTTCTGTACAACCACTGAATAAGCACTTGTACACAGCTTTGTTTTTTTTAAACATACTTGCTTTATTACTTGTGATGTGAAATGTAGTGACCCCTGTGGATATATAGGTGTAATGGAAAGTAACTGGAAGTCTTATGAAACAGTTGGAGAAAAGTAGTTTGTAAGGACTACCTTGAACTCATTGGAGTTTTGTTTTAGAGATCTTATCAAATAAAATTACCTATGACAATGAAGGTAAAGTATATTCTTCTCTCTAAACCTATGCAACTTTGGTTTTTATGATGTGGTTTCATCAGCCCAAACAGGAAAGGCATCTTATAGAAGTCTTGGATAAGTCAGTTGGGATCAGTGGTTGTGTTGTGGTTATTCTGGGAAGAAAATCTGAATGAGAATGGGGTTCATCACTGTCAGGAGAGTCTAGTATTGCTGATGCAGGAAGCTTAAGTTCTTTTTGAAGCTTTGCAATGAGATAGAATAATCAACTACAACAAAACCTAGGTTGGTTACTTAAGGATTCACAGTAAAGTACCATTTTTTAATAGGTAATTTCTTGATGCCATCTGTGTAGTAAAAGCAACCCAAAATGGTGATCAGATTGTTTCTCTATTAGTAGACTCTTCACAAGTTGAAAGGAAAGGTGATGCAGTTCAGGTTCTATTTTCAAGCTCAGATTTGGGTTTTCTCTCTTACATGGTTGATAGTTTCTGTTACCTTTTGTGAGTTGCTGTTGGTGTTTAGAAAACCTTTTCTCACATACCTGTCTTCCATTCCTGGCTATGTTTTTCTAGCTTTATTTTAGCTATTGTGAAAATGATAGCCGAGTAAGTGCTGTGAAAGCAAGATCAACAGTAATTGAAACTGCTTAATCCCCATCTATCTACTGCTTTTGGAATGATATATAATGCATTGTTACTCTACAAATACAGTTGGAGATCTTGTGCAAAGTACAGTTGCACTTAAAATTATTTCAGTTGTCATAAATCCTTCATAAAATCTATTTTTTTCCACCATTTTCCAAAAGTAAAGCATTTCTTTTTGTTGGAGATTGTGGGAGGTTGGTGTAGGGTTTTGACCTGAGCTTATAAAATACTGTTATTCAAAGTCAAAAGAAGCTTTAGGACCATGTTTTTGACATCTAGTGCTTCATCTAGTGCTTTTTCTAAAAAAATATGCCTCTGAGAGACAAAGTGTATTTTTAAATGGCTGTGTAACTTTCTCTTTGTTTGTTTTTGAATCAGCATCTGTATATTTCACATGTAAGCTGAAACTACTTTTTATGAAAACTTTTAATATCAAAATATGTTCTGTTACTAAACTCTTGCTTTGATGCTTAGAATGAAAGAACAGCATGCTTTTAACAGAAGACTCAAATTCAGTATATTTTTATCAAATATGTGTGTATGATTCTATGCAGTTTTTTGTTGTGCATTTTTTCCATTTCAGTAAATCCATAAAATTACAGGGAAGCTTGTACATTGCTTAAATTTTGTTAGAGGTATGCCCTTCAGTTTGCAGGGGTTTGGCATTTGGAAGCTGAGAAATAAAACCACCATGATTTGGGTGAAAGAAAAAATAAGGCCAGTCTGTAATGGGACAATAGAATGCTATGTCTTCCTTATCTGGATTCACCTCTCTTCTTTGGCACAATATAGTTTTGTAATCACCTACTTCTCTGGTTTTGTTGCCCAGTTAATTTTTTGTATATTAAATGTGCTTCTTGCTATTGCTACTGCCCCTGAGCTTTTCATTTGAGTTGTCTTTTGCCTCCCACTGTTAAAAAGAAGGAGGTTTTCCAGTGCTGTCTTTGCGAGGTCTTTTGGTTCAGCTCGTGCATCCCTGGTGTTTAAATCCAGTTATTTGGGTGTGTTTAGGATGGTATTAAGAAAAATAAAGATGGTCTTCCTAGTTTCTTTAGCATCAGAGAAGTGATTGCACCAAGTCCTGCTGTGTTGCCATAGCACTGGCTGAAGTATGCTCATTCATCTTGTGGGAATGTTGCATGTGCAGTGTAGCAATGGGATAGGAACTTGAAATTATTAGTGTATACTCAGCACAGATTCTGTTTATGGGAAAATAAATGCAATGACTAGTAACAATGTCTCGAGTAAATGCAAACTTGGTTTTCCCAGATCTGTGACATGGCTAGATTTGGAATGGTTGCTAGTGTGGAAAGCATGTTCTTGATCTTGGTGACGCACTGCCAAATATCTGCTCTTTGGTGGAAAGCATGAAGACACCAGTGCTTCCAAGTGGCTGGAAAAAGTACTCTTTTTTTTTTTTTTTTTAAGCAGTTCTTGGAAATGGCTGACCCATTTTTGCTGACTTTGGTATGTAATTCTATCCCTTCCAGCTGCAAAAGCATGCATGTGACTAACGACCCTCAGCAGCGGAAGACAAGGTCAGGAGTTTATGTTGATTTGATTTAGTTGCTTGGACTATGTGCACCATGACAGTAGTACCTAATCCCTAATTAGTTCCTGTTATTTCTAAATCTTAGTTTCATCCAGTTTAGTCAGATTACTTAAACACTTAAGTGTTGAATTGTGCATTTTGTGAGAGAATGTTATAAATTATATGTGCACAGTTTTTCATATTTCTTTGTATTATGTTAATCATTACAGTACTTCAGTGTATTATCAATCAGTATATGAAACAACGTGACTTAGCCCCTGGCATACACGTATGTCAACCCTACGGTGGTGTTTGTGCTATAATGTTCCTTCTGTTGGGAGTCCTATTGTACACATACACACATGAAACAGCAGTGAATATTACCTTCTTTTGCAAGTACTGGTTTGGAAAGCAAAATACTGTGGTCTTTTAATTTCTGTAAATGTACATTTCATCATCTTATATCAGTCTTTAGAAGGTTCTATTTATCCTGTCTTCTGTATAAATGAAGCTGTTTTTTTCGGGGGGGAATTAACCATGGTTCCAATGAAGTGTTTCTTCTTAGGGTTATCATGGACCCAGCCCTGCACTTCTGTAAAGATTAGGTCTGTCATTATCTTGTGTAATACAGAATATCTTTGGAACGCAGTGTTAGGAGTGGCTACTATGCAAAATTGCCTTAGTTCAGTGTTCAGGAAAACTGCACAGCTTTGGCATTGCTGCCTTTGCATTGTCAAGAGCTGACAGAGGCTTGAGTAACCTAGTTTGTCCTCTGGCAGAGTGGATCAGGGTTTTCTCCAAACTTGAGTGATGTCCCTAAAGAGCCAGGAGGGATGCACACATAGCTTTAAATTGCAGGTTAGATTGATCAGCGCAGGACTTTGAATTAAATGAGACTGCACTGTGACAGCTAACTCCCCAAAGTGCTTTTTTAACTTCTTCTGTGCTGACTAGTTAAGTTTAACTTCATCTAGTTCTCAGTCTGCCAACTGAATTTGCCTAAGCAGTGGGCCATCTTGGTTGTCAATGGTCACCCTGAACTTTCTGACAGTATAGAGCTGTCATTTCACTAAACTTTGGCCTGTAATGTCATGTGGTCTGGTGAGTAACCTCACAGCTGCTGGTGGATGCTGGAAACGCTGGAGGGGTAATTGATTTTGATTGACTTTGGAGGAACCTGCTGAAGTACAGTTTCTCCTTCCTGCTTACTGGGTATGAGCCCTTAAAATGAGTTCAGAGGCATTCAGAACTTTTAGGATAGATGTATTCTAGTGGAACAAAGTATTTTGTGGTTGGTAGTGCAGAAAGATGAAAATTAAATTTGCCTTCTGTAGATGGTTACTCATCAGTGCCAGTAAGGTAACTAGTTTAGCACCAAACTCAAATCTGTCATGTCTGAGAGGTGCTAACTGCTGTGCAAGCTTCTAATCAGCGTTCTTTCACTTCTTCCTGAGCTTTCTCAGAAAATGAGACCTTGACACACTTGTGAGGTGGGCTGATGCCAACCTCATGAAGCTTAACCATGCCAAGTGCAAGGTTCTACACCTGGGTTGGAGCAATCCCAGGCACAGCTACAGGTTGGGCAGAGAAAAGACTCAGAGCAGCCCTGCGGAAAAGGACTTGGGGGTGTTGGACAGTGAGAAAATGAACATGAGCTGGCAGTGTGCGCTTGCAGCCCAGAAAGCCAACCGTATCCTGGGCTGCATCAAAAGGAGCGTGACCAGCAGGTCAAAGGAGGTGATCCTGCCCCTCTCCTCTGCTCTTGTGAGACCTCACCTGGAGTATTGTGTTGGAACAAGTCCAGAGGAGGGCCACGAGGATGATGAGGGGACTGGAGCACCTCCTGTATGAAGACAGGCTGAGAAAGTTGGGGCTGTTCAGCCTGGAGAAGAGAAGGCTGCGTGGAGCCCTCCTAGCAGCCTTCCAGTATCTGGAGGGGGCCTATAGTGATGCTGTGGAGGGACTCTTCATTAGGGACTGTAGAGATAGGACAAGGGGTAATGGGTTAAAACTTAAACAGGGGAAGTTTAGATTGGATATAAGGAGGAAATTCTTTCCTGTTAGGGTGGTGAGGCACTGGAATGGGTTGCCCAGGGAGGTTGTGAATGCTCCATCCCTGGCAGTGCTCAAGGCCAGGTTGGATGAGGCCTTGGGTGATATGATTTAGCGTGAGGTGTCCCTGCTCACGGCAGGGGGGTTGGAACTAGATGATCTTAAGGTCCTTTCTACCCCCAACGATTCTATGATTCTAAAATGGGACTCAGCCTTGTGTGATAGAGTGGTGAGAACTGATATGTACAGGGAAACTTTCTTCAGTGTGTTTGTGACCAAGAGAATTAATATCCCTTTGATGCTTTAACTGTTCTGGTCAAACATACCTCTTCTGTCTTGCAGAAGTATCAGTCTTTATGTGCATCATCTCACTAGTTACGTGGATGCTCCTGCTTCTGACCAGCAAATCAACCCTGGCATGGGTGTCATGTTTGTGGGGAGGAGGGGTGATGCAACAATGTTTCACAAATCTTGTTGCCTTGTGTTGTCTTTAGTTATCTACTACTTAAGAGTGATAAAATGGCTCACTGTTTTGGATGGTTTCTTGGGATGGGATTTGGAATTTCACTGAAGACTGTGATAGCTTTACTATCAGTTGGCTTTTACCACAAGTTTTTTGAGTTTGTTGTTTTGTTACTGCTTGTTTTCCCAGTGCTAATGGTTCTTCTGTAATCTACATCCTTATTTTTCTTTATTACTAGCTAAAACCCAGCTACTTTAGGAAGGAGAGGAATGTGAAGCCTGGTAGATCGGTGGCCAGCTGCATGACTGAGATTCTGAGGTGCTTGTGCCATGCGTGTTTCCCAGTACAGAGAGAGATGGAAAGTTCCTTAGTAGGTACCTGTTGATGATACTTTGTTACTATCTTCAGTTTTTCATATGGGTAAATCTGGTATGTTTTGTGTTTCTTTTGGGTTTGATGATAACTCTTAAGAGCATTAAATCAGCACCATGCTGTTGTTAGAAGTATTAACAGCAAAGTGCAAGTTTTGTGATGTAAGTACATTGCCCTTTTTTTTTCCCAGGTAGGTAGTCTGTCTGTTTAGTTCTGTGTTGTACTGAAGCTTTTTGGACAGGGACTTTCCTAAGCAGGGCTAGAACACGGTCATTTACCCTTAGACATCTGAATAACCTATGATGAATAAAGTGTTTGTCAGTTTTAGTAATTGTAGAATATTAAAGAAACTTGTGGATCATCATGACTTGTCACGGCACAGATACATGAAATGATACTGCAAACACTGTTTGGCCACCTTCTTATAGTGACCAGTAAATGAAAGTGTTTTAAATGCTAGACTACATGTAGAGTCCAATCTGATCTGTAGCAGCACTTCAGCATGTAACATTCTGTAAAAGACTTGGTATGTCCCCCACAGTTTATAGAATATTCTCAAATATGTGAGGTCTTATAAAATGACGTCTTTCTTACTGCCCTGATGTTTTGCCTATGTCTTGTAGCTACTCTTTTGTTAAACTTCAGTGAGGAACATTGCCTACTCCCTTGAGTAACCGTGAAAAGTTCTCTGTGGCAGATATTGAGCCAGTTTATGATTATAAGCTTCATACAGGTAGGGGATTACCTTGTGTGCGTGGCCACTGAAAGGTTCTAATTTCCTGCTTGAAATTCCTGTCTCCTTTGATGGTCAGACAGGTTGCTGAATGACAATCACTGCATCTGAGCCACAGCAGCAGTTTTTCAAGCTGTATTTGCACATTTCCATTGAGTTGTGCATGCCTTCCTTGCTTAAGAGGCAGTTATGATGTTGTCCTGTATACTTCTGTGAGTGCTGTCTGGACATGAGCATCCAGAGCATTCAGTTTGTTATTGTTGAGGTGGCCACAGAAATGAAAGCATTGAATCTAGCACGGGTATAGCTGTAGCCACAGCATCTGCAATGTAAGTACTAGAATGTGGAAAAAGAATTCCTGAACAGGATATCCACTGCAGTGCTTTGTTTTTTTAATTTTTACATAGGGAAGGAGAAGGTTGGCAGAAGGCAGTGTACTGTCCAGAATGGTCTAATTCTAGCTGTGTTCTAGCCATTTGTCTTTTAACAGTTCTTCTGTGACTTTATCTTGTTTTCATGGATTGGCAGGTAATATAGGTACTGCCATGTCCTTGAAGGGGGCAGTTTGACAATAGTCTTAGATATTCTAGCACCTTGTCACTGCCAAAAGGGGCAATCCCGTTTTATGTCTTTCCTCCCCCTCTCCCGTTCTGTCACTTGCAATGTCTTTGGCAGACATGTGGCTCTTAGCTGAGTCTGCTCACCATCACTGGTGGTGAGAAACAGAGCTGCTTCTTTTGGTGGCAGCAAGCTGTTAGATTAGATTAGCTTTCTTGGGTAATTGCATCCTTAAAGGGTCTGGAAGGAGTCTTTACATCAGCAGTTGTCTCCTTGCTTGAATAGCACTGATTCTTTCAAAGACACTGGATCAACATGAATAGGCTTAAACCACCTATAGAAGAAGGTTTTTCTTTCTATTCCCTGAAGTATGGTGCTGGTCTCTTTTCTTTGTCTTCACCTTTGTTGGTTCTGTGGCATTCCATTTGGGAATGCGGGCAAGGTACAATTTGAGCATACAGAGAGTAGAGATCCTCTTTAAAAGCCCTCTTTTGAGTGTGCCTGTTGGTTCTATTCTCACTAATGTTCTGGGCCATGAGATTTTACTACACAAAGGAGCAAATCCAGGATAAGGGCTTCGAGATCCTCAGTTTAGCCTTTATTTATTGGAGGGTAAACAACATCGCTGAATTGTTACTTGAAACAAGTCAAGTTTTCAGTCTCTTTGGACAAATTAAAAGTTTTTCCAGATCAAAAGAACTGAATATTTCATTTTGATGGGAGTAAAGGGTGTTAAATTGTTGTTTTCTTAAGCGAATAAACTGTATGTCTGACTTGTTTCATATTTGAAACTGTTTGTTTCTTGAATTATTAAAGAAATCAGAGCACAACTAAGTGCCACAAATCCTTTTTAAAATAAAATCTTTTTAATTGAACAGTACAAGTAAGTCACTATTATGAGTATTGATGTAAAATGTATCTAAAAAATTGAAAGGTTAATTACAAATGTTTCCTAAGGTCAGTCTGTACTAGTCTTGGAAATCATTTTGCACTTGCTTATTGGAGATCTTGCTGCATGTGTTCTTGATTTCCATTCCCCTTTCAGACTGAGCAACTGTACTTCTGTGTAGATGGGTCCCTAGATAGCCTCTGTATTAGAGGCAGAGTGTACTTTTAGCTTTTGCAGTTTATTTACAGGGCATAAAGACTTTGTCTTTAGAGTTAGTCAGAAAGGAATCACATACTAATTTTCTGTGTTTACTCACAATTAGGTTACTCTAGATTTTCATCCAGTGATTTTTCTATTCCAATTTAAGATTTTACTGTAATAAATTTTAGTCTAGTAAGAAATTCGTTTACATGACTTTGAACAGAGAAAGTCTTTTCTTTCTGCGTGCACAGTGAATTAGTGTTGAAATACGTCTGTATTTTTAGGTTATGAATTGCATGAAGTAGTACATGTTAATAGAGTAGGTAAACCACATGTATTTTTGTGATACAAAAAATTAAGTGTGTAAAACCACACATTTTTGTGATACAGAAGATCAAGTGTGTAAAAAGCACTTATCAGTCTGCTTTATGGAGTTGCCTAAGTACATTAGGAAGCCACGTTCTTCAGATGGACAATGGTGAATGTATTACCACATCCTACAGTTAACTTTTTAAGAATTTTTGGTGGTGGATGTGTTTGGCATCTGCCTTGCATGAAGACAAGAACAGGAATTTCCTTTGAAGAATAACCTAGAAACTTAAATGTTTAATTACTTTGAAATAACAAGGGGATAGGGCAGTGGTGTGTACTTATGGTAATGTCCTTGTTCACTGTTTTCAGTTCAATGTGCTAAACTATTCTTATGTTTATCTTAAATATGAAATTAAATAAGGCCTTTCTCTTACAAAGGAAGTTACAAGCACAGAAAAGTAGCGTTACAGCCAAAACGCTATGCTGTCTTCAGACATTCTTAGAAAGTATTTTATCTATGGAGTTGGGGGGGGGTTGGTTTTGATTTTTGTCAGCAGTAACATAATGTAGTGCTGCTTATTGCTGTCTTGTCAAGCGTCTTGCATGCATGGGTCTTGCATACTTTCTAGTATTTCACATCAGCAAATGGTCATAACTAAAACGTCTTGGTCACAAGTCAGTAGAATGTGGTAGAAGTACTCTGGATATTAGCAGTCTTCAAATATGTATTAACCTGATTGGACACAGCTGTGGGTATGGACATAATGTGATCTTCATGTGAGCGCATACAATTTGGTAACTGGAAAAATGGCAAAAAAAATTATCTTGCTTCTTTCACTGTCTTCCCACCCTCCAACCAAGACTACAGATTAGTTGTGTGGCATGCAGCTAGAATGATGAAGTCTGAGAAATACTTCCAAGTGTTCTCAAAGTTCAAAAGAATCTAGAACATTATGTCACGTTTTGGGACAAATAAGAGTTCTGGGGTTTGTGCTTTCTACTCCTCCTAAACCACTGTGTTCTCCTTTCCTAACTCTGTTTTTAATTTTATAAATTTAATATTAGTCTTTAGTGTTAACTCTTCCAGTATTCCAAGGCCTGTGATGCCCCTTGTAAAGCAGGGGCGAAAATAGTCTTTCCAAAGTTAATGTGTTAAATAGAATGTAAATTTTGATGATGTCTTTTACTTTATTTATAAATATTTATATTTCTGTGCTGTGTTGTGCAAAATGCAGTGTCAAACAGAAAAGTTGTGCTGTGCAAAGTGATCTGTGAAATGCATTAGCAGCACTCGGTATCTGTTTAAATACTGAGTTTGTGAGAAGAGTGATGTAACACCACATAAATGTTCTCAGTTGCTGCACAACTTGGGTTTACTGATACTCTGTCAAAATTTTAAGATCTGTTTTTCTAGTTACTATAACTGCAAGAATTTCTGGGATGTCTTTGTCTAGAAGGAGTAGAATGGAGAAAAGGTTACTTTTTTCTGGAGAAAAACAAATCTGAAGAGATTCTATGGGTTCTGTTTCTGTAATCTACCTTAGCGAACTCAACACCTCTGTTCTAATAGGCATGAACTCTACAGCTACTGCTTAAGTTACAATTTGGTATCTAGATTGTGTCTGTGTAAACTTTACTGTGGATGGATGCAGAGTGCAGAATTCTTGTTCTTAAACTGTCTCAGGGAGTTGTAGGGTACAGAGAAGTTTGATCATGGCTTCTGTATTTTTCTGCTTCTATAGGGCATTGCTGAGGTTTTGTCGGAATGTGGAGCACAAGGTATATTCTTATGTTTTATATAGAAAGGCATGTATGCCACACAGCACTGCATGATTTAAGCTTTCTGGGACCATTGCCACTTAAGTCCTCTTGCAAATCGGAGTGAAAGCAACAGGCCTTGGTGTCATATTTTAAGTTCAGTTGTGGTTTGGGTGGTCTTACCGGTCCTAATTTGATGCCAATTTTGCTTGTTTAAGGCATTAAAATTTAAAGTAGTCGTTTGGCTTTGCTGGGTTTCATCTTGCCTTCAAAGGGTAATAGCTGGTGGTGGTTCTTCTAACAGAACTTGCATATAACTTATGGCATTCACTACATTGTAGTTTGCATTAATACTAGTGCTGATAACTGCTCTACAGTTGATGGCATTTATCCTAATGATATTTTTTTTTAAAGTCATATTTTGTATCGAAATAGGATAGCAGTGTAGTGGGAAAATTGCTTTACAGCTAGCTTTTTGTTTCCTTCTCTTCTCCTGCTCCTTGGTTAACTTGGTTCCCACATTCCTTGTGGGGGGATTAAAAAGTAGTTCTAATGGGAACATTGAAGCCAGTTAGAATTCTAACTACAGATTTCTGATTAGTTTCACAGTTTTGACCATTTCTTTAATGAACTGTCTGTTCAGGACTCAGATCAGAGTCCTGCTTCCCTGAATTGCCTAGGAAAGTGAGAACCATGTTATGTGATGAGCATGTGCAGCATCATTTCTTTCATCAGTAAAAAGAAATGATCATTAGAACACTTCCTGCTGCCAAGATCAAGCAATAAAGACTTGATCAGAAGAAGAGTTTTGGGATGCAGATTCCGTCTCTTCCCCCTCCTGCGTATCCAGGTGCTAAACTAGTGTATTTTGTAAGTGAAATAGGAGGAAGTTTAGTTGAGTGTGATTGTGGTGTTCTCAGCTCTATCCTGCTGCCTTGACTAGTGAAGGCATTAAAGAGTAAGGGGTTTGAAATCTCAGTTGGTTTGCTTCAGGTTTGAGTGCTAATATAGCAGATCTTGCTAATTTATGACTTCTTCGGTCTCTTGTGAAGTTTTGAGTTGTCCTTTTAAATAATAATTTCTAAAGCTTTATATAATTCCAAAGAAAGCTGCTGGTCCCTCTGTGGCTGTTGGATTGGAGCTTTAGGTGCCTGTATACCATCTCTGCTATGACTACAGGAGTTTGAAATGCAACAGATTCAGTCCTCGGTGTAGATAACATTGTTTTTCAAGCGCATTTATTTCTGCGTGAGCCTGCAAAGAACATACCCTTGCTGTTTCTTAGTGAGATTGAATTCTTTCAACCTCTATGATGTGGATCCCTGAGATATTCTATATCCATGTTATTTCACACTGCTCCTTTGCAGAACAGTTAAAAGGTAAATCCTCCCCATTCATGATACCCCAGTGCACTTGCAGCTGTGACCTGTCCCTTGTTCAGTGATATAACTTTCCCTGCATTTTTTTGAGTGCAGATAGTTCTAATTGTATGACACAAATAAGAAGCAAGCTAATGTAAGCTGCTTTCATTTTTCCCACTTGTCACTACTATGGTGATGCTTGTTGTGCAAGCAGCTAACTCTTCTGGTACTCATGTGTTTAATTTTGTTGCTTCCACCATTTGTGAAGGGCAATTTGCAGATGTTAGTTACTGTGCTGTTAGGTGGGGTGGTTTGCATAGAAACTTAGCAATGCATTTAACCTTTAAAAATAAAAGCACTGTTGCTGGTCTTTGTTGAACAAAAACAATTTCCAAGTTGGAAGTACCAGTTGCTAGACAGCACTAATGATGCTCATAAATTGTAAACCGGTTGCAAATGATCTATAGCTAACTCTCCATCATGTGTCTCTACTGTACAAAGGTGTGATGAAATGGGGAGAGCACTCTTTAAATCCATAGCAGTCATTTTTAATTTCAAGTTGCGATCTAAATAACTGTGTAAACTATTTCTGTATTTCCCAGACTACATTTTGAAAGAAGATGAAGAACAGAAAGCAATGTATTCAAGATACTGAGGGTCAGAAGCATGAAGGCATGGAAGGTAAAATCTGTGTGTGTGAAAATACTCAAGTACATTATTCAGGTTCAAGCTGTGAAGGTCAGATTGTACATTTGCTCTCAATTAGTATGTTGCTTGTTTTGAAGGAAATTATGTAAGCATAACCACTATCTTAGCATAATATTTTTCTTTGACCTGTGGGGTACCCAAATCCTTTCTTGTCTTTTCTATTTTTAAAATGTTGATGTCTAGTAGCAGAGCAAAAATGGAGATAGCAATTGTTATTCAGAAAAAATAATTAATTTAGAGTAAAATTCCTTGAAGAAATGTTCTTGCATTTTTATATCCTGAAAACAGTTTCTAACTTTAACAGAATTGGGAGCACTTCTTATTTAATTTACATGATTAGGTAAATATTTGAAGATGTTCAGATTAAAATAATTCAAAGACTGGTAAACTGAAATAAAAGTAGACCATGTGTATATAAGATAATGAATATAGAATAAGCTGGTCTAATTTATTTCATGGAGAGAGTGCAAATGTCTGAGGGGGAAGAACGCGGGAGAACAGTGTTTAAATGACAATGTGACCAATAGGAAACACTGTGATGCTTTCTTTATTTAAATAGCACTAGAGCTAACTTTGTTTTATGGCAAATATTGGTACAGTAGTCTATGAAAAATGGTGCATAGTGTTTTTCACCTGAAACACATTCCTTTAATTACATCTGGGCAGTGTCTTGACTGCATTAGACGTGAAAACTTGATTAACTTGCTTTTAAATACAGAAAAGTCTATCTTATTGCCTTATGATTAAAGTCTAGAAGGACTTTGTTTCAAAAACTGTCAAAAATTCTAAGTGTCAATGTTAACAATACCAGGTGAAGAAAATGAAGAAAGCTATTCCTGTTCTACTTTATTATATGATGGTGACACATGCCCCATCTGTCTGAACTGCCTTCTAGAGCAAGAGATTGGTTTTCCTGAAACCTGCAGTCATACCTTCTGCATGGCTTGTATTCTTAAATGGGCTGAGGTAAGACTGAGAACCAAGGTGTGTGTTTGTTTTTCAGTGAAATCTAATGCCTACAGGTTTGGTTTGTTGTTTATTTAAGAAAATAAGTTACACGTTCTGACTTTGCACAGAAGTGTTTCAGTGACCAGTTTATAAATACATCATAGGAAACTTTCTCCTTAGTGCGATGAAGTACTTTGTTTTCTTTCACTGGACATCCTGACTTCTATGGTTTCTAGAGATTAGGGGACAGCAAAAATTAGTGTTGGCCATTTGAAAGATCAGACAGTATTATGTACATGTCATAATACTGGAGTGTCATTAGCTTGCTTTTGCTATCCCTTATGCTGTTTGTCATGTTGTCAACTCTTAGGGCTGGGACTAATACGTTTTCATGTTAGTCTACAAGATGAGCCTGATAAAACCTTAGTTTTCTAACTCTAAAGAGAATTCAGCTAAAAGGTTTAGTACTATTCTGAATTTTAATAAAATCAATTTAAATATGCCTGTTGCTAAGTATGGCTATGACTTGATCTGTGTCAGTACCTTTTAGATAGTTCTGGAACCTTAAAGACAAATGATTTGCTGAACAAGTTCTTGATCTTGTTCTATTTAATCCCTTTTTCCTCACATGTGCCCTGTAATCATTGCATTGAGTCTTTGGTATCTTTACCTTTTCAGCAAGTTTTTCAATTATCAATATAAAACATCAAAATAGACTTGCTTTATACTGTATTGGAAGGGGGTTGTGCTCAAGTGAGATGCTGGTTTTTGTCCTGCTTCTGTGCACTTGAACTGGTTGCTTATTGTAATAGAGACCATTACTTTGTTTCTCCACAATAAATTCCCTTTTAAAGTAAATAAGGATTTTGGTTTCAGTATATCCTTTATTAGGTTGACATTGTTCTGTGTATGCATACAATATACCCATGTATTACCTTTTACTTATTATATTTTTAACCTTGATTTTTTTCTGTTATTTGTTGCTGAAGGCTATCAGTACCATAAATCACTTCTTTCTGAAGATTTTATGTGAACTTCAGCATATTGAAACAAGGTTATTAGATGAAACTTGCTTTAGATTCACAAACTAGATAGTAAACTAAATGTCCTGATGCCATATTTTCTGCTGTGCAAACGATTAATTGCAGTGCTTTTATTTATAAGGGAACAGGAAGTTCTCATCCACAATTTTACTCTGACTTCCTTAGCTGGTTGTTATAATGGCAGCTGAAAGACAATAGTCACATGTATGGTAGATGAAGGGCTTGCTGCTGTATTTGAATTTGTTGACATTGTCTAACAGATGCTTTTAAGCTCAGTGAGGAAGGGAAATTTTCTTGTTTCAAAGAGGCAAGTGAATGATGTAACATTTTTCTTGTCATGTCGGTGCATTTTTTTTCCACAAAGTACTATCCAAATAGAATAAAAGACTTCTGCTCTCTTAGAGTTTACAGATAAAATAGATGTGATGCCATGAAATCAGTGGGGGGTTGTTTTTAAAGCTATGTAAGGCTTCTGCTGTTTCTTTCCATTAGTGACATCTGATGGATAAAATCAGCCAGCCTTCCTGTTCTGAGGATGCTTGACAGTTGGACCTGTTGAGCTTGTGAAACTCCGTAGTGTTCATTAAACATAAAGGGGGGGAAGAAAAAACCAAATGTTGGAAACTGCCTGACAGATGTTCAGAAGCTTCAGCTGTGAGAAGCATATGAGGTTTTATAGCTTGGAATGATTGAAACATACCATAAGCATGTGGCTATTTGAAGCATGCTGATGCCTTGTGGATTTTTTGTCCTCTATTAATATTTAGTAAGTAAATTTTTTTTGTTTTGGCTTTTTTTAAGTGTTGCATAAGGTTTAGCTTTCTCTGCTAGTTCTTGGTTGATCATAACTAACAAAAACTAAATAATTGACAAATAGTCAAATTTAAGCACTTTGAATAATGAAGGTGGAAAAATTATTTGCTCTTTAAAAAAATGCATTATGTAATTTACTAATGGAGAGTTTCAAGCTGGAGACTGATGTGTTGGAAGCTCATAAAAAGTAAAAGGCACTAAATCTAGAGCTCAGGTTACTGGACACAGTCTTCAGTGGGAGCACTGAAGGATCGATAGTGTAAGCAAAGTGTTGCTTTCAGCATAAAGATGTACATGCCAACATTATTCTGCCCACATAATAGAGAACGAGTTTGGCTATTGCTGTGTGTAGAAAAAGGAGGGGATAGAGAAGCTACAACAAAACCCACAAAAAAACCCAAACCCTACCTAGAGTCTTCAGTCATTATGCATACTGTTGTGTTACACAAAGGGAAGTAATTACATTGTGTTTACCGTGTCTGTAGTCCGACTAGTAGCTTAAAACTAGTTGCGTCAAACCTAAATTTTTTGGCTTGTTTTTTTTTTCCTGGTATGCTTCTACTTTGTATTTCAGTTGACAAGTGCGTGTATTCTGGTTCATGAGTTATGAAAGCATTTGAGTAAAGCTAATGTGAAGGAAACTTAACTAGGTCTAAGACAAGCAGATAGCAAATTAGCCAGAACCACTTCATCAAACTGCTTTAGCAGCAACAGTATCTTGCCTGCATGCATTAGAGGAAAACTGTACTTATTTTGTATTCTATTAAAAGAAACTGATCTTAAATTAGAGGAGATAGATATTTAATCTACTTTACAGTTGGTTTTTTAACTTCCTTTCTTCAGAGTGCAAATAACTATACTGGAGATTTCTGTCCTTGCTCTTCTATTAATTCCTGTTCATGAGGGAAGAGTTCTGAAGAAAAGATTCAGTGTGTTGTCTGCATTATCGCAGTGCTTGTATGAAAGACAGATGTCAATGACCCTCCCCAGCTAAAATATCTCTCAGTCTTTGCACCTGGTTTCCTTCATTCATTTTTCCTCATCTGGAGGATTTGAAAGTGAAGTACATTCAGCTGTAACTTCTCCAAAGCATTGGGGCATGTTCAGGAAGGCCCTCTGTGGTATCAGTGCTTGACTTAATAAATCTAAGCAGTTGGCACGAGGAGCTGTTTTTCATTACATTTCTAGCAGATGTTCTGTTCTTAGAATAGTCTTTTGTGTTAGTATAAGGTTTGGATCATTGATTATGTAGAGTATACTGCACATGTATATTCTGAGGGTAAACAGTTACTGGTATGGTGACTGGAATTCTTAATGTGTGTTCTTTCTGAACTGGATTTCTTTTGTCCTAAAGGATATAGGAAGGAATTAGTTTATGTGGTGATAAGATCCACAGTGATCTGTAATACAGACCACTGGGCAGGATTAAGATTACGTTCACGAGCCAGATATGTTAAACACTATACGTAAAAACCACCACAGCAATGAAAAACCTTATTCAAGCTTATCCAAGGTAATGCATGCACAGACAACACATCTGAGAACTGTTGCACAAAAAAGACCCTGTACTTGTCAGAAAATGTAGACTTTAGATACCTTTTTTCAAATGACCTGTTTGTCTTTGTGGTATACAGTTGTTCTTGGCGTATTTCCCTGCTGAGGGCAGTTGGACAAGATGATCTTTACAGGTCCCTTCCAACCTTAGTAATTTTGTGATTCTGTGATTTATCCTGTATATTCATGCAGCAGCTAATGAATAATGTTGTTAAAGTGCAGTGCAGAAGTCTGAGTACTTTTGAGTTTGACTTCAGTTCTTCCAATAATACAGTGTCAAATGAAGGCCAGTGACACGCAACTTGTCAACACTTTATGGCAGTTTTGTATTGGAAGTGAAGGACTAGCCAACTGCATGATGTAGGTAGAGAGAGGACAGTTGTTCAGAATTGTACCTAGGTTGCCTGTTGATTAGGTGTTGAGACTAGAATCTCTGTTCTTATGCACTCTGTATCTTTACTATCCATGAATGATATTTCAAAAAAAAAAAAACAACCAACCAACCCAAGCATCTCTTGTCAGAAATAGTGCTTTCCTAAAGCATAACTTTAAATATACTTTTTCTCACTGTGTAGTGTTATGGTCTCCCTTTTCTCTAAAGTTGGAGGTGGAATTGCCTGTACCTTTCCTTACAGCTAGTAATAACAGTACACTAAAAAGCCTATATTACTTTTACAATCTAAATATCACCTTTAAGCCTGAATTTAGTTACGAGAATCTGGTATTATTTAACAGGTTCTCTAATAAAGAAGCAGTAAAGAGTGTAGGATCGTGCTTCTTTTTGGATCAGCTTTTCAATACAATAGTTTAAGAACTGACTTGATTTTGGGCTACTTGTGGGGAGAAAAGAAAAACAACGAACTAACAAAAGAAAACCTTAGGAGAATGGATTTACTGCAACTTTTAATTCCATACTTGCATCTTGTTACAGTTTGTTATGAAACCTTGTATCATGAACTTGATGAGATGGGAACACCTGCCAAAGTTATTTTATCAGTCGAATGCTTTGGGGTTAGCTTGCAGGTATTTGTATAGCTTCCTGACACTTCCTAGCTGGAATAAACTAACTGCTTCAGCCCTTTGTATACTTCCCTTTGCTCAAATGCTGTTTGAAATTGATGCAGTTAAAATAAGAGACATTTATTCCTTGAGTTTACAGATCACTGTTTTGTGGTACTGTAGTACTTACAGGAATATTGAACATGAAGTTATGCCTTTGGAGCTAAAGCAGGATTATTTTTTTTTAAGGGATTATTAAAAACAAAATACTATGACATTTTTATTTTTTTTTAAACTTTAAGCACACACATGCTCATGGATGTGAGCTTTTCAGGGGTTGCAGATTTCATGAATGCTTACGTATTTTATGGAGAGAATTCTTTGGGAGTCATAAGATAGGTGAAATTATGAATCACTACAGAGTTACCAGTTTTAACATGAGAGCTATGAGTAGTTTTCTGTGAAGAGTAACACAAGTGAAGACATTTTGAAGTATGCTGAGCCACTATTCTGTATTTCTCCAAGAAAAGCACCATTGGGAAACAAAGAAAGTCACAAACTACCAGCTATGAATTTCTAGTGATTTTGATGATGACATTAAATACTACACATTCTGGTTTTCTAACAGCTGTGTTAAAGATACTGTATGAAGCTGTGGTTCTTCTAAGATTGTGACATGTCCCACACCCTTCCTTCCTTGTGTGCACAATAAAAATGATAGGTGTTGCTTGGACTCATTCCATCTCAAGGGCTTTTTTTGTTTTCTTGTTTTAAATATTTTTCCCCAACACGATGGTGTACATTCACTGTTATTTTTGATGCTGCTTGAACAGAAGCCTTGAAAGAGGAATTGCTAACTTGCCTTGGGTGAAAGAAGACTGAACGCCTTTGTTACTGAATCATATTCTTAAAAAACAGAGGAAAGAGATGAGTAAAGGGCCACCACTCCTCGTGATTGCTTCTTGTAAAAATATAGTCAAAGTCTTTTACCAGCAGTCCTTTAGTAGCACAAATTGTCTTGCTGTTGGGAAAGGGACAGGGGAAAGGGTGGGGTTTTTTTTTATTCCATTTAAAAGGAAATAAAAGAGTTATACAGATGAAGTAACATCTAGCTTTCCTCAGGGCTATGCTGCAGTGGTACTGTGCTGGGGGCCCTAGAAGTGCACATGGGACTGTCCTGTCTCTGCTAGAATCTCTCTTGAGATTTATAGGGAACTATCAGGTAATGCTAGGGCTACAAAAAGCCACCGAGTAGAAGAAAAAACATCTGCTGTTTCTGAACATACCTGAATCGAATGGGAGCTTTTGATTCTTCCAGAATGTTTTGCTCTTTTTCTATGTATAACTTTGTGATTGTTCAACATTTGTCTGGAAAAACTGAAAATACAGGGGTTACCATCTCTCTAAAGGATTGCTGCTAGTAACACTTAGTGTTCTGTGACACTTCATTGCAATGAATAAACATAACTTACTGTGGCCTAAAGTTGGGAACGTAACTTAATATTCATGTGTAAATTTAAAATAGAAACAGGTTGTATTCTTGGAAAAACGTACTTCTCTGTTAAGGTAAATCCTGAAATGAGACTGAAAATTACAAAGAAAGTTAACTTTCTTCAACCTACCTTTAACAGTCTGGTCTGTCTAAGAATCAAATATTTACCTTGAAGTTTGCAGCTGTTGCAGCAGTTACAGTACATTGCATGCTATCAAATATCCCAACTGAACAATACACTGCTATGTTCTGTGAGTTAGCTCTGGATTGACTACAGGACAAAAACTGATTCATTATGAGTCTTTAGGGAACTGGCTTAATTACCCTATATGCTTTTCTTAACCAAGGCCATGACACTGGGGGGGAACAATGGGTATTCTCCAACAGGGGCGAGTTTTTAGTTAGGATAAAACACCAGAGCATCAAAAGGAGAGGTAATGACTTTAACTTGCATTCCTGTTCAACAACTTATTCATGAAACTACCCTTGGGGGTTTGGGTTTTTTTTGGTGTCTTCCTTTTAATCAGTCCAATTTTGTTCTGTCAACTTGAGTTGAAATCAGAAGCTTCCTTGAGTGCTCAAAGTTTAGGGGCTCCGTAAGTGAAAATAGTTGAGCCCTCTCTGAAATTGAGAACAAAATGAACTGGGAAATTGAAAGCCCTAATGAAAAGACAAGAATTAAATTCACCACTGAATTTCAGGTCAGCATTCACATGCAGGTTTCTCATAGCTGCCTATGCAATTCTAATACTGTGTCTTGCTTGCATAAATAAAGAGTGTAATACCCTGATACTTAAGGGCAGTAATTGAATGCCTCTTAAGGACATACAACTCATATGCTAGTTCTTGTTCAGCGGATATCTTAGGACTGGAGGCTATGTGTGGTTTTGGTTTTTATTTTGTCTTACAAGAGTTCTGAACTGAGCCTGTTCACCTCGCAGTGGGGATGGGGGTTGACACACATGATGACATAGTGGCAAAACCCCAAACCAAGCAAACAGAGAAAGCCCACCAATCCCCCCTCCCAAACACATATCTGGAATTAAAATGAGTGAACAGTTCTCTAGCAGCAAAATTTAGTATCTGGTAGTTTTTCCTGGAAGATAATTAACTATATGATCCAGTTGGGTGGACCTTCAGTTGAAACTTCCCTGTTCCATGACCAATAACATTTTATTGTTCTCTGTGTATGTTGCTGTTGTCTGATGAAGTGTAGCCTCAATAATAGGGCATTTAGGTGACTGGGAAATAAAACCCAATACATCTGTATTCTTTCAAAAAAACTTTCAGTTCATTCTGTTGCAAAGTGATTTTTGTTGTCTTACACGTGGGAATCTGTTCTCTCTGCTGACTGCAAAAAATGAGGTGTAATCTAGTCGAATAGATATGCAAGATGAGGGAAGGTGTTAGGCTAACTGCTGTTGGTCTTCCCAGGTTTATATTTTGGGGGCATACTTTCTGTTGAAAATAACATGAAAAAATAAAACATTAGAACAAAAAGAAGTGAAAAGGACATGAGCGTATTGGGATAAAACCAATTGCCTAATGGAGATTGAAAAATAAAAGAATGTAGCTAATAATCTGAAATGTTTTTCCTTTTTTGAACATAACTTCTGAGCTAATTTCTTGCAAGGAGAAGTCTACTTACATGAAACAAAATACTGGGTGTTTGAGTAATGTATGTGAATACATTCTTACTATGAACAAGTTGTAATTCTGTGTGCTTCTGTAAGCTATTATAATGGCTTATATATTGAAATGGAAGTACAGAAATATGTATCAATGAAAAGTATAGAAAACTGAGACTTTTCCTAACTTATTACGAATTTTGTAATAAGAAAAATAATTTTTCAGACACAGGCTTCATGTCCTGTTGATCGCAGACCGTTTCAGGCAGTATGCAGGCTCGATGCATTAGAAGAGCAGATAAAGGTAAGTTCCAGACATACTTTCTTAAGAAACTTCAGTAGTAGAGAAAAGTTATGCCACAACCTTTTATTCATATGTCTGTGTTGAATAAGCTTTTCTAGTGAAATAATTATTGCTTTAATGTTTCTGTTACATATTTGAAGCTGGGAATTATTCTTAATTGTATTTTTTTCAAAGTAAGTTTTTACAGTAATAATAATCACAAAGCTGCTATTGATACTTTATAGCGTCTGTGAGTGTTCCTGATGTGTCTAAGAATGGAAGTATAGTAATTGGTCTCAGCGTGTTTTTAACTAGATTTTGTAAACAAGTGCTATATCAAGTAGCACACGCTCTTGTGTTTTTTTTTTTCTGAGGTGAAAGTTTTATGTTCACAGCCTTCAGTTCCCAGACAAAAACACATTAAGGCAAGAGGAATCAATTAGTGCTAAACCTCGCTCAACCTAAATTTCTGTTTGTTTTTTTTTTTTTCCAGCTGAAATTCTTAATAATACTGCTGCTGCTTTGGGGATAAGTTTCTCAAGTAGGAAAATAAAACGTTCTTCTGATAAATGATCTTGAAAATGTATATATAGAATGATGCTGAGAATTCTGTGAACAGTTTTGAAATTCTGTGGTGAAATTATGGCTATCAGAAAATTCTAAGGTGGTGTTTTTGCATTTTGAAAATAAAAAATTTTGGAAAGGTTTAGAAAATAGGCTCCTACTGCCCATTTCTTGTGCTTCTAGAGGCTCAGGTGATCAACTGCAGAAGAAGCATCCTCACATCCTCACAGCCACAGATAACTTCCTTCTCATAGAAAACCACACTGGTGTATTTTATCTTCTTTATTTCTAAAGAAACAAGCAGCTGGAACAAGTTAAACTGGAGCTTTCATTTGGAAGTTTTCAAGTGGAAGAGCGTAAAGGCTGTATCAAAATACAGTTTGAAAGGTTCTTTATTTGTAGAACTGCAGTGTAAACAGGTGAGCACAGAATAAGGGTCCTGCTCTGAAAAAGAGCCACTGGAGCATAGGGGTAGATGGAATTTGTACACAGAAATGCTGACACAGTAGTCAATATTAGCTGTGGCACAATCAGGACATTGGCAGTTTTCCCTTTGTGACAGTCATAACTACAATGCTAATAGCTTAAGGAGTTGCATATAAAGCCAGGATTCTAGAATGAGGAAGTACAGAATATCTAATGCTAACAATTGCAGTGTAGCCATTGAAGTATACTTTATAATATGCAATAAAAAGTTTTACATCTGTCTTAGAATTTTGAAGATGGGGAGCAGGGGTTGAAATGTGATGTAAAATCCATAATTTGTTATACTCCAGAGGAAAATCAAGTGCATTTTAATTATGAGGAAGTATTTGAAATTGGTAGTTCAGCATTTTCCCAAGCTGAACCTTATGTATTCAGATCAACCAACTTAGTTTAAAAAAAATCCTGAGCTTCCAAATTCTTGGTGGAAGATAGTTCATAGCTTTGAGCTACTTGCCATGGCAGTCTGAACGTTCAGGGATTTTTGGTCTTGTGGAATTCGTATGCATCTCTGGCATAGCCAGTGTACATCTTGAGGTGGGATTTTTTCCTATTTCATGAAAAACAAATGAAAAAAAAAATCAAGTCTGCAAACTGAGATTAAAAAAGTAGTAATTTGAAATGTCTTCAAGTTCCTGTGTTTGAGCTCGTTTTCTCTGTAGATCTTAACCATCTTTGAATAAATTTAAAGCCCATGTGTATTGAGATGCTAGATTGGATTGATTTTATTTTTCAATACAGGTTCAGGTTAAAAAGCAACTAAGGAGAAAGGAAGAAGACAAACACTGTGCCTGCAATAAGGGAAAATATAGCCATGCTAAGAGAAGAAACTTTGTGAGGTTGGTCATCCTTGTAGTTTCAAGCATTCTAGTTGGTATATTCAAAATATATAAAGTCAACTGGTTTAAGGTATACACCCCAGAAAAATTCTAGAAAAAATAGTTTATTTTAAAATAAACTATTTTGCATCAGTGGTACTTTAGCTTTACTTTTTTCACTGATGTAATTCCCACTTGAATACTTACAATAGCAAACAAGAAATAAGGAGCAGTGTGTTTCATGCACTGAGTTCTGTAAAAGTTGCATTTTTGAAGACATTCTGACAGGCTTTTTTATTAATTAGGATTTTATGGCTAGATCATATTTTCACAATAGAAATCTTTCTCTTTGGTTATCTAAACAGACATCCCCTTTCTTGTATGTTATCATAAGCATTTGTGGCGTTCTTGTTTTACTATAAAACATACTTGTAGTCAAGAACTGATTTTATTCTAGTGAGATTGAGAGGGGATGTGGAAGTAACATTCCTGTTCTGAGAAGCTTTATCTTGTCATTTGCTGCATTGTATAGAGGGAAGCTCAGGATTACACAGACAAATTTCACTAACTAGTGATAATCTAAAGCTAGGGTTTCATGAGATGTATGATATATAGAGTTCTTGAGATTACATTTGAAGCAGACCACTACAGAAAAGATAATGGGAAGTAAATTACCATTTTAGGGGTCTTGTTAGAATATAAATAAGGTTGATCTTTGCCTCTTACTGTTCTGAACCACCACTGACTTTGATATTCTCAAAAGTATTTATGAAAGCAGGTTATAGCGTCTTTCACATGTGAAATCAAGCAAAATTAGTCATTCAGATTTAATATGCAGGATATCAACTTTTAACATGTAAATGGATTTTCTTTTTTTTACCTCTGTAAGCTTTTTGAAGTGCTGTGGGGTTTAATATATGGAAGGTGATATACATGATGCAAGTTCAGGTTTGAATAGCAGGCAAAACTTGCACTTAAAGAGCACGAAATGAAACTTCCTTAAAATAGGAGCTGATTTTGTTTGGATGCATACACTGTTAACTCAACTATGCCCAGAAATAACTCTTGTAATATTTTTTGTTAATCTTGCAGAAGAGCTGTATGTCCAGACAGAGGGCACTTAGCAGCAAGATTAAGCAAAGTTGTGAAGAAAAAATACAGTAAGTTGGTATTTGCTCGAATATGCTAGATTTTGGTAGGGAACACTAGAATTTCTTTCCTGATGAGCCAATTTATTATTTTATTTTGATTAGTATTGCTTACATTTGGACATGAAAATCAAATACTAAGGAATAGAAGCATGAGCTTTAGAGAACAAAATTGCAGTATGTGAAACTAGTGTTGTTAGTTTACTTGAAAGACTGCCTCTTCAATTTCAGTTGCGAGTGAAATGGACATAGTTTAAGGCTAGTATCATTTTCTGCACAGCTCATGACTGGCTTTTATTCACGGGAAGCTTTTTCTGTGAGATTTCAGACACAAGAAAGCACTTAGCTGTATTTTGGGGTTGCTGTTTAGAGAGGCTTTTTAATAGATATTGTTGGGCAAGTGTGTTTGTAACTTCTGAAATTAAGCAAGTATCTGAGGTGAAAAGGGCTCGATATATAAGAAGCAATTGTGAAGGTGTATGCCTTTTTAATTTTACTGAGTTTATATGTAAGTACATTATGAATACGCTCGAGATACATTTTCATTAACCTCTCATTGCACTTACGATATTGATAATTAAAAACTAATGCTGAATTTAAGATTGGAGTTTTGTTTCTTATTGCACACAGGTAATATTTTGTATGACAAACGAAACAAGAAAGCTTTGTCAGTGAAGATAAACAAGGTTAGTTCTAATAATGAAACATCTGGGAACTTTTTTTCATGAAAGCATTTATAAAGCTACTTTCTGTTTATTTTTAAGATTAACTTCTATTTGTTGATTTTAGTATGATTCAAACTATGGGGGTTTTGTCTTGAAGGTGTTAATTAGAATATAATGCCAGGTGATACGAGCTTCTCAGACTAAACAGCTTTGTGGCGGTAAATACTTTCATTTGGATTAGGCTGTTACATTATAAAACACTGTAACTACCCTTTTTTCACTTTCTTCACCAGAAGAAGATGGTGTCAGCTACAAGATGCTAACCAAGTACCATGATATGAAGGTTTTCATTATTCCCATGAAAATACGTAGGTCTAATCAACCAAGTAATAAGCAAGGGATGTTTGCCATGGTCTTTTCGGTAGCTGGTGGCCTGAGTTGTCACTTTATTTGGTGCTTATACACCGTAGTTCTCAGAGGTATCTTAAGCTCCAGCCTTCCCCCTTCTAAATCAGCTATTTAGAAATTTTGTTTCTTTTACCATTAAAGGTACATTCCATTTAATTGAAGAGGTTTTGAACTGGAAGGATAGGGCTTAATGGTAGATCACTGTCTAATTTGTCTCCAGGACTGGTAAATGCTTTCCTATCTGGCTTCACTGATTTACTGTGCACTGTTAAATAGCATTAATGTCTCAAATGGTACCTGTTGCAAAAAAGGTGCATAAGCAAAAGCAGAACCATTAAAAACCTTCATGAGGAGGTACAGGGCTGAATTATCCAGTGAACTGTCAAAATTTAAAATAAAAGGAAGCACTGATTTACAAAACTTCACCTCTTAAGGATATTTGTGGAACATTTGGATAGCTTTTTTAGATGGAGGGAGAAATGTTAATGTTCACAATAATAGTATTTTTAAAATAAAACTTAACAACAGCTTTTTAGGAGAAGCTTAGTATTTGCACACTGTTGCAACAGGGTGTGTTCCCATCAAAACCAGCTGCCTGTGCCAAAGTTTGATGGAGCATATGGGTAATGACTGCATATTTGGACAAGTATTTATATACAGGAATGTTTAGTCAGATTCAAGGTGGAATTAACCCATTAGGTGAAAGGGTATAAATGGGTCAGTGCAGGTAAGTGTGTCAGTCTGGTAGTCTAGAAAAAGTGTCTAGAGGGTTGTTGTTTGGGGTTTTTTTGGCCCTGCAGCCAGCCCAGCACACAGCAGCAGAGTCTGCTGCCCACAAGGCAAAAGGAGTTAGGCTAACATTCAGTGGGTGGCTAGGTGTTGTTAACAATTGCAATAGAAGGTGGTATTTGTACAAATATGAAGTGGATTCTGAGTATTATGCCTTTGCGTGAGGACCCAGTAAACAGACACACCAGTCAATCTTCTTTCTGTAATCCTACCTGAAGGCACAGGAGAATCCCAGCTACTTGCATTTAGGTTTTCTTGTTACTCTGAAACCAAACATTCACTGAACTGCTGCAAAGGGCTCTGTCTGGAGGTACTAGTGCTGTAACTCCTGGTTCTTTAGGTAACAGAAGCAGAAATTGTGAAATAGTAAGGATTAGGCTCATTTATTCATCATTTCTGTATGGACCATTAAAGATTTTGCCTATGCAAAATACAAAGTTCATCTGCAAAGAGCAGGTGTTGAAAATTTGGAGACTAAATGGAGATTTGTTTGTGTAACTGCAGATCTCTGCATATAACTATGAAGCTACTATGTGCCTGCTTTTTGTGAGTTAGTCTTGCTGATGTGGTGTAAATTCAGTGCATCTTAATGTATTATATGTTAATTATTTTATTCTGGAAATCTTTAAATCGTGATGTTTCTTTTGTAGCCCAGAAGACAGACCTGCTGGAATGACTGCTTCAGAACTAATTTCTTGAGCACACTTCCAGCTGGTGGTAGCAATGAAGAGTCCTCTTTTAGCTGTAGAAATGACTGGTTAGTATATACTAGTGCTTAAGAGAAACTGATTGGTTACTGTATTGCAGGTGCTATAGTTCCTTCTGCTTCTGTCTGTATATACTAGCTTGAAATATTTTGAAGATTGTATTTATTAAAGGAGAAACACAAACCTGTTAAAATTAGTATTGTTGCAGGCATTGTTACCTCTATTTCTGTCTTGTGCTCAGTATTAAAATACATGAGTGTGCATGCTTTTAATCTCACTGATTTAATAGGAGTTAATAAGTTTTATTTTTAGCTCATATTTATTCTCTTTGCTGAATTGAAGCCTTGGGTAAGAAACGGTTAGTCACTTTATTCCGGCAGCAGTTAGCAAAGCACTTAACAGTAAATACCCTGGTTTGTATCAGAAAGAATCTGGTTGATTGTTCCTTGATTCTAAGAGGAATACCTTAAACATACATGAAGCAGTTTTGCTTAATGAGCCTAATACATAAGAACTGGTAAAAAATATTTCTTGGTTGATAAGATGGAAGAAAAAGAACAGTCTGGAAGAACATTTATTTGAATAATATGGCCTAATAAAAAAAAACACTGTGTATATGTTTTCAGCAGTCTGTAAAAGAAAAATTGCCATGTGTGCAGCAGTATTACTTTGTCAAGGATGCAAAGTTCCTCCCATCTTTCAACTCCCCATAGGCACGTCTCCTGTTTTCTGTTCTGTCTGCCTCATTTATGTAGAGCTGTTCCATTTACTATGACTGCTCTAAAAAATAACCATGCATAGTTTCATCGTGACTGTTAAAGTTCTAATATAGTTAATATTTTTTAAAGGTCATTGATAGAAGTAGTCTTTGAAAATTATGGTGATACGGAGTTACCATTTGTAACTTTTTGTATGAATTTTGTATTTCAGTACAGAATTGACAGAAGTTGATGCAGCAATCAGGCAGAAGAGACAAGCACTGGAATTGTCCTGTTCATCTGCGATTGCTAGAGTTGAAAGGTATGTGTTTTGCATTCATAGTGCAAAGGCTCTTAATGTAAGACTTCAAGTTTGGAATTTGATGAATTCAGATTACTGTTTAGATAATCATTTGATCATAAAAGTAAATAGTGTTTGCATGTAACCTGTTAAATTTTTGTGTATATGTCACATGCTATTTTTATGTCAGCAGATTATTTTCTGTATACCTTAATGCTTTTCTGATACTTACGACAAGCATAGTAACTCCAGTGATTGTGCATCTTAATATGCACAAATGCGCTTTTTAATATGTTTTGTATTTGGAAGTTAGTGTTCCATGTGCTGTTTGAATTATTACTATCACTAGAAATCAGAATGTTTGCTTTAACATGAGTCAAATTCTGATTTTTCCACCCACTTCCAATACTCCTTTCTCGTGCATTGGTTCTGACTTCTTTCTGTAACTGTTTATAAACAAATGCATTTAGAAGGAGATAGGAGGGGTTCTATCAAGTGAAACATAGAACATAAAGTAATTTCTTTCGTCAAAGAGCAGATGAATGTTAAAATACCCTAAGGGTATTTTCATGAATATAAAACAGAAGCATAAAACCCTCCTGATTTTAAAATAACATGGTAATAAATTGGTCTATTGGTCAATTTCACTACATATCTCTTTACTTTCTTTGGCATAAAACAAAGGCTAAAGACAGAAGAGCAAGTAAAGACATTTTTAATTGTAAGTTGGAAGTAGGATTCAAATACTAATTTTTTTTACACATACTTTTCCTTATGGGAAGTTTCATTCCAACTTGGTGATAACTGAAAAATTGTAGATGGGTAACTAAACTCTTGAGTGCACAAGGTTTGCTGAGGGAGTCTAAATAAGTATGTATTTGTTTGGTTTGGTTGGGGAAAAAGAGAAGCCACCTTTACTAAATTGTCATGTTAGATTTTGATGCACGAAAAAAGGCTGTTCTTCTGCTAAAGTGCTAAGTCAGTGTTCTATTTTCAGTAGTAGAGCCTACTAATTTGGAGGAGACTGTTCTATGTTTGGCTTTGAAGAAAGCCAAGTGTGTATTACTTTAACATAACATAACTTGTTCAAACTGTTTTACTAGGTTAGGCAATAACATAAACGTGAAATTAAATATGAGAAGGGAAGTTTTGTTTGCTGTCAGCTTTGCCTTTCTCTCCAGCTGTGGTGAGGCTGGAAGTGTCATAGTTGCCGAATGCTTTGGTTTTGTGCATTGTTTCCAAACCTTGCTACAAACCGCTAAAACAACTCATGCTAATGCTCTTACTTTTGCAGAATTCCTTTAATGTCTTACGGAGCTGAAGCCGAGACCTTTCTTCTCACTTCTACTACAGTGGCAGGGACAATTCTTCCAACGAATGTCAGGCCTTTGGAAAACTTTGGTAAACTTTTTTTTTGTAAGTTTTATTTATAGCTCATGTGGAATACTGTTAAATTAGATCCTTAGAAAGTAAAGTGGAATATACAGTTACAGTTAACGGGGGGGGGAAATGTTTTGGTGCTTTTTGGTGCTATTTCAACATCATCTGGTAGGTTTCTGAAATTAGAATATAGAAGATGAAGCAGCCACCCCAAAACGTACTTAAGTTTTCTTCCTTTGAAGATGAAAATAAGTATTGTATGTGACTTAATTCCATTTCTAAATTGAACACTTTCCTTATTGTTACAACTTCTTTTCTTACTGCTCAAGGATAAATCTTATTTTGCTATATTATGAATGGCTTGATATATTTCAGCGGTATATTGTGCAGTGTGAAGACCAAGTTTTTTCCTGACAGAAGAGTAGCGAGGGAACAGTGCAGTGTATGGATCTGTTTCAGTATGCCTACAAGCTCTACAGGGCAAAAGCTTGCAAAAGTGCTTGAGTTCCAGGATCTGGCAGGAATATAGCAGAAGACCTTCTTCCAGTTACTTTAACAGCCTCTTTCTCCATAGTCAGCAAGAATTTAGTTTCTCTTCCAATAGGCTGCACAAGTTCAAAGTGAAAACAAAAGAATGATGGGTTTTAAGGCTAGGGTTAACACCTTCTCTGAACTGGGAATTACACTATTTTCACTTGACTAGTAGGCAAAGAGAGAGGGGAGATCTGGGTCTCATGGCTTACAAAAATTGAGGACGTGAATGTCTGGGAAGAGTTTAGTAGAAAGATTGTGGAAAAAGATGTTTTACTCATTCTTCATTCTTTTTAAAGGTACATATTTCACCTCCGCACTGACCAGTGAAAAATGTATAGGATGCTCCCTAGGGACTCTGATGCTTGGCAATGCAATTTAACTATTTCAGCTTCTAGTACTAATGAGTATACATGCTAGCTCCTATCTCTTGACTTCTAATCACATTTCTACTTACACAGTCAGGCTTCTTTGTTAGTATGCACCAGAAGCATTTTAAAAACAACAAAACCAACCACCAACCCCAAAACCACTTTCTTCTCTCATCAGAAAGATAAAGAATATTTAAATAAGCTACAGATTATTTTTCAACATTAGGATGTTTAGAATATGTGAATAAATAGCCTAATGTTGTGTGTGTGCTCACAGCCGAGAAACCAACCATATACTGGGCTGCTTCAAAAGAAGTGTGACCGTCAGGTTGAAGGAGGTGATCCTGTCCCTCCACTCTCGTGAGACCCCACTTGGAGTACTGTGTTTAGGTGTGGTTTCCTTCCAGAGGAGGGCCATGAGGATGATCAGGGGACTGGAGCACCTCCTGTATGAAGACAGGCTGAGGAAGTTGGGGCTGTTCAGCCTGGAGAAGAGAAGGCTGCGTGGAGACCTCATAGCAGCCTTCCAGTATCTGAAGGGGCCCTACAAGGTTGCCAGAGAGGGTCTGTTCTTCAGGGACTGTAGTGATAGGACAAGGGGTAATGGGTTTAAACTTAAGCAGTAGAGATTTAGGTTGAATGTAAGGAAGAAGTTATTCTGAGGGTGGTGAGGCAGTGGAACAGGGTGCCTGAGGAAGTTGTGAATGCTCCATCCCTGGCATTGTTCAAGGCCGGGTTGGAGAGGGTCTTGGGCAACATGGTTTAGTGTGAGGTGTCCGTGCCTATGGCAGGGGGGTTGGAACTAGGTGATCCTAAGGTGCTTTGCAACCCAAACCATTCTGTGATTCTGTGAATTGTTGATAATATCAGCAGCTAATTTATAAATGCTCATAACGTTGTCAACTCCTAAGGCAGAACACGGAACTAAATCCTTTATGCTGGTTTTGGGGAGAAGTGGCAGATTCTGACTTTGAGTCTTGATAAGGGAAGAGAAGGAAATTGTTTTTTTTTTTCCCTCCAGATATTTTTGTCTTACAACTCAGAGTGTTGCCTCCAGAGTTGTGCTAAGGGTCATAGAAGTATCAGTGATGTATAACTACTGCCTGAATCTTCCCTGCAGCTGCAGGCGTTTTTAGATTCTCTGACCACTAAATAGTCTTTTTACTAATTTGACCTGAAAATGCTTCGGTGAATCTACAAATACCATAATGGTTTAGGTTGGCATTAGGCAATTCTTTTGCGTGATTAAAATATTTTTAAATAAAGATTCAGTGGGCTGAAATCCCTTGTATTTGGTCCAAATCCAAAGCTGGTGAAGCTTGTCAGTTAAAATTTACAAGTAGTAAGGAATGCTAGAAAGGGGGCTGTGTTTCACAAGTAGACTTTGAAAGTGCCACAGAAATAACTTGTCTTTTAATTCTGCCAGGATTCCCACATTCCATGTGTATTCTGGTGGTGCCACTGGTGGTGGTTGTTATTAGAGGGTGATTCTTTCCCCGTGAAGAAGATAACCACAGATACTAAATACTTGTTACAACATGTAACATCTGACATGCTTTCCTGGCTGTTATAGTAGGTGTGAAGACGGAGAGACAGCCCCCATGTGGTGGAGTAACTGCTGGTTAACCACCGTGGAGTCCCTTTCTAACAAAAGTACTGGGCAAACTGTTACAGTAGATACCTCAAATAGTGTGAGTCACCTAAAACTCCTTTGGAAGTTCTTTACAACACACATTGTTTGGTTTTTAAGTACCTAGTACCTTCTATACAGTGGATACTGTTGGGTTTCATTATCTGGAGTGGTAATTTGATCATTTTTGATCAGACATCCAAAACTGTATTTTTTCATGTGCAGGCAAATTATGATGTTTACAAGGGAGGTCAGAGGAGGCGATTATAATCCTGTGCTCTGTTCTAGCCTTTTAAAGGCTAGCTAGGTGCTTGTGAAGTTAATTCTCTAACGTTATCAGGTTACATGTTTGGATATAATTGGCAGTGATATATTTTTTCATTCTGCTAACAAAGTAATAAGGCAGTGGAAAGAGACTTTTGTGTTGTTACTCACTTGTCTTATTCCTATCTTATTTTTATATAATCTATTTAAGAATACATTAAAGAAGTATATGTGAAACAATAATGTTATACAGAGAATTAGAGTCAAGTGTTTTAGTGTGATGTGATAAATTTATTGCAAAAATCCATAGCAGTTAATCTTAGCAAGTTTCCACTATTTGTGCATGAAATGGAAGCTGTAAAAAGAATTAATTTAAACACCAAATTCTTGATGCTTTCTGAGATCTACATATAGTGTGAAACAAAGTAACGGGCATCTCAAGAAATTTGGTTCTGAAGTGTTACATTCAAGTATATTTTCTTAATTATCATTAGTCTTTAATTCCTTAGCTGTTCCTCATTAAATTCCTTTCTCAGGTATCAAGAGTACAGTCTGTTCCCTTTGGAGTGAATATAACCCTTGGCTTCCCTACAAAGATTTTTGTCCAATTGTGGGTAGTGTGAAATAAATTAATGCAGTATCAACAGAAGAACTCTTTTGCTGCTATATGTGACTTACAGTTATTCTTCTTATAGCTTTAGTTTTGGGGTTAAACTCCTAGCCCACCCCGAGACTTGCACTCTTGATTCAGTTTGTTAGGTGCCTTGTTGGAAGCTTTAAGTGCAGTTTGCTGTGGAGCGTGCAAGGTCTGTCTTATTACTGGTGAAAGAGTTTGCACTGTCCAACATTTGATTTTGTAGAGAGATACGCTGTCGTTGCTGCTTCCCACGTGGTCATCCACTGATGGCCATTTAACAGTATCACTGGCTGTGGTACTGAGGCTTCACTGCCAACAGGTCTAGATTATAGAATGCCAGGAACTGCTATGTGCTGTGGCAGCGTTTCATACTGAATCTTAAATAGTATTAATTGAGGATATCTGTCGAACCAGTTATGTTTTTAACTGTTTGGATAAATGGTTATTACCAAACTTTAATGACTTCTGCTTTTATTAGAATCCTTAGGTAAAGGATATGCTGTTGCATGTACCCAAGAAGGAGAAGAGAAAAAGCAAGCTTCTGGTTCATCTGGTGCTAGAGGAACTAGAAGGAAATCGGTTACTACTACTCCTAGAAGAAGGTCTGCACGAAACAGCAAAAATGAGACTCTGGGTCCATCTCGGAGCTCTCCTCGGTCAAGCAGTTCTGCGTGCAGTGCCCCTGATGGCACCAACCCATCTCTGAATAAATCTCCTTCAGAACCAGAGAAGGCTCCTCCAAAACGGAAGTCTAAACGAACAGTTAAACAACAAACACCAGTGGCTAAAAAGAAACTGAGGAGTTCTGCACGTTCTGAAAAGTCACCCAGTGCTTCAGTGGAAGATGATGATGTTGCTGAGCCTGAAGCAGTTGTGACATTAGATAAAGACCAACAGTCAGATAATGAAAATACAAGCCTTCCACAGAAGGATAACACAGAAACAGAACCTGCTAATGGATTGGAAAGCTGTAGTGAACATGCAGAAACTGAGGAAACTACAGGAGAATATGACAAAGATGAGAATACTTCAGACAGTGTGGATGCAAGTAGTTCTAATGTGCAAGAACCTCCTCCAGTGCTAACTTCAGGAGGTGAAAATCGGGAAATCAAAGTAGAAGGTGCTACTGAAAAAAATGCGGATCTTAAGGATCAGGAGATCTGTGAAGATACTCTTGAACAAATGGAAACAGTAGCTAGTCCCAAAGATGAAGTGTGTGATCATGCAACTGTTGAAGAAGTAGATCAGACATTGTCTACTCCTCAGAACGAATTAATGGAGAATATAGAAACCTTGGCAGAAGTAGATCAACCCATAGCTAGTCCAGAAAATGAATTGTTGGAATTTCCAGAACCTTCAGGAAAAGATCAGCCATTAGAGAGCCCCAGAAGCAAATTGCCTGAATGCCCGGAAGCCATAGAAATAGATGATTCCAAGGCTGAAGAAAAAACAGTAGTAGACTGTACAAGTACAGATACTGAAAACTTAGAAACTGTTCAAGATGAAGAACCAGATATATTAACACACAATGTTTCTGTGGACAGTACATCAGAACAGTGCTTAAAAGAGAGCACTGTGAAAGAAAGTGAAGAAGGTAGAACTTCAGAGACACCACAGGTAAATGTTGAACATAAACATTTTGGTGAAGATAACAATGAAATGATACCGATGGATTGTGATTCATTTTGCAGTGACCAGAATGAAGCTCAGGTTGAACAGTTACCACCAGTTGAAAGTACAGAGCAAGACAAAGTAAACTCCTTACAGTGTGATGTGGAAAACTGTACATCAGTTTCAGGACTTTCTGGTGAAAAAGATGAAACTGTTCCTCAAGAGAGAGAGTGCCAGTCTGAACTCAAGAAAGATAAAAAGGCTCGAACCAGAAGATCTAGGTTTCACTCTCCATCAACAACTTGGTCTCCTTCTATGAGGGAGGGCAGGAAATCTCAGTCACCATCCCCTAAAAGGGAGATGACCAGAGACAGGAGCTCACGATCACCCAAGAAGGAAGCTGGGAGGGAGGGAAGGAGATCCTTATCTCATTCTCCAAAGAGAGAGACACTCAAAGATGAGAAAAAAACACCATCTCGATCTCCCAAAAGGGAAACTGTCAGGGAAAGCAGGAGATCATCTTCTCGGTCAAGAGCTAAGGATTTGTCTCCAAGGCAAAAATCTAGATCTCGAAGCAGTGATAGAGACAGTCAGAGAAGAGATCGTGACAGAGACAGAAGAAATAGGAGGTGGTCTAGGTCACGGTCACGATCTCGGTCGAGGTCCAGATCTAGGACGAGAAATAAAGGCTCTTCATTCTCTAGAAATGAGAGGGACAGTCATTCACCTCGATGGAAGGACAGATGGACAAATGACAGCTGGAGGAGTCCCAGGGGAAATGATCGATACAGAAGAAGTGATCAAGAGAAACAGAATGAAAGTCTTAAAAAAGAGAAGGACAGTACAGAAAAAAACAGTGATGATCAGTGTTCTTCAGACAATAGGAGGAATGATTGTCCAGACTGGGTAATGGAAAGGATAAACTCTGTTCCTGAAGTCAGGAACAGAGAGAGAGAGAAACCACATTGGGAAGATAGCAGGCATGACAATTCAGGACACTCTTGGAATAAAAACTATGGTTCAGGTTGGATTCAAACTCGAGGGAGGGGTCACCGTGGCCGCGGTGGGCGTGGAAGAGGTGGTTTCATGTATGGAGACCAGAGTGAAAATCACTGGCAAAATAGAAAACCTGTCTCAGGGAACTCAAATGGTTCTGGGAATGAAACCTCAAGGTTCTCAGAACACCAGCCCTACAAGCGCAAGAATGAACAAGATTACTCTTTCGATACACCTGCTGACAGATCTGGGTGGACATCTGCATCCAGCTGGGCTGTAAGAAAGACTTTACCTGCTGATGTGCAGAATTACTATTCAAGAAGGGGACGCAACTCATCAAGCCCACAGTCTGGATGGGGCATGAGACAAGAAGAGGAGGTGCCTGAACAAGGTATTCACAGTTTTGAAATGTAAGAGTTTAGTCACAGCTGTAGTAGCTGAGTAAAATCCAAGCCATGCTCTATCTCAAGATGATTGGTTCTTAAAAATAATGTGGGGTGAATCCATAGTCTTTTTGCAATGTGGAGGGGTTTAGGTATGGGATTTTGGGTTTTCTGGTGTTCTGATGGCTTTTTGGTTTCACTTAAAATTTCAGGTTTAAAGACTATGCATCTGAAGAGTGCTGCTCAACTAAATCAATTTGGCTGAAGAGAAATCATATTCTCTTCAAAGTTACTTTTAGCAGCTGCATGCCTTTTAAAAAGGGTGATTTTTTTTGTCAAGGAGACTTGCATTTGCCTTCACAGACCCACGTGGTATAGTCTAGCGACGACAAATCTCTATGTTGATATTTATCTTGCTTCAATGTAAGCATTTCTTCTTTAAATGCTTTAAAAAATAATGTAAGGAGATTTATAAATGCAAAACCAATACTTTTACTGTGCTTCAGAGTTAGAATTCCTCTAAAGATTCAATAGAAATCTCGTATTTTGAAGTATTTTATATCTAAAAGGTGACTGCTCTGGTGGAAATAAGCTTTTCTTGTAGTGAGTTAACTGTGGAGGAGATTAATTCTGAATAGCTAAGAATTCATCCACAGATTATGAATGCCCTGAAGTATTAAAAGTATTTTAAAACATGTGAATTGTATTTAAAAATGATAAAATCCAGTTCAGAAGGCAACCACGCTTGCGCTTTCCCATTGTCTCCTTGGTTTGTCTTTCATTTTTATCCATTTTCATCCTATATGCCAGCAGCTTTCTTCCTGTTTCAAAGACAACTGCATTGGTGGCTTCTTAGTTTTGGGGCAACTTTGTCAACCTTCAGCCTGCTGCAGGCAAAATTTATTCAACTTTTAATTGAAAGCATGGTGCAATTTATAGCCTTTCGATCATGTAGTTCAGGAGCAGTCACACTGGTACGTTCACTTCCAACCTCAGTGGTTCTGTTAGCCCGTGATCTTTAAAAAAGGTGATTTGGGATGAAGCAGAAGGGTTTAAATCCCATTCCCTGTGAATTAGGTGGCAGTGGGTTCCTCAAGGAAGAGATCCTGAGGGAAGAACATGTGAATTATAATCCATCAGCTGTTTCTTAGAACTAATTTCTTGCTGCTAAATGTTAACTTTCTGGCTCCTGTTGAAGGTAGAATGAGCTACTGAAGTCATCTTTTAAAGAAGTGACACCCCAAGAGGTTATTTTCGTACTCCTGGACTTCACCTGTTGTACCATTGCAGGGCTTTTGAACAACTCTTTCTGAATATGAGCATCATTGAAACTGGTTGAGGACATTTGATTATTCAGTGGAAGAAAACCCAGCAGAGAATTTCTGTAGTTAACAGGAATGCACAGAGGATGTGTGTGAATCAGACAAAGAGGAGCAGAGAAGTGCAACATGCAACTAACCTTCTGCAACCGCAGAAGCTGGAGAAGTTATGTTGTCATTCTGCTCTTTGCTGGTGAATTACTGTTTCAGTGTGATGAAATAATTTCTTAGCTGTGCTATGGGAGTAGGTAGAGAAAATAGAAATTCAAACTGCAGGCTTCCATAGTAACCTGATCTTTTTTTGACTCCAAAACTAGCATTTGGCTCACTGACATGTCTGATGAGTGCTGTGCAATAATGTAATGCAGTGTCTTTAAAATACTCATATTATAGACAGCTTTTTGATATCCCATACCTCATGAAGAGTTGGTTTCACTTTTGCTTTATGAAATGCAGATTTTCTACTTCATATACTACCTGTTTTTTTCTTTTGATAGATCCAAACCTCAAAGACCAAGGCAACCAGCAGAGTGATGGTTCTCAGTTACCAATGAATATGATGCAGCAACAAATGAATGTAATGCCACAAGTGAATGCACAGCACCAGCCTATGAATATCTTCCCGTATCCAGTGGGTGTCCATCCTCCTCCCATGATGAATATGCAAGGAAACCCTTTCAGCATCCCCCCTCCAATGCCCATGCATCATCTCCCTACCGGAGTGCCTCTCATTCAGGTAGCTGCACCCACAAATTTGTCTCAGGGATTACCTCCGCCTCCACCTCCACCCCCACCATCTCAACAAGTCAACTACATTGCTTCACAGCAAGATGGAAAACAGTTGCAGGTATGCTTTATCAGAAGCCATGGCAAGAGCAGTATCAAAGTAATACCAGTTTAAGGGTCTCTTATATTGAATACCATAATCTTGATAAATTTATACTTGCAGTTTTTTTCTCTCTTGCCTGTCTTCTTTCGCCCCACACTAAATTTAAAGTGAAGGTATCCATGAGGATCTGAGTTGGTTTGGGGCTATAGCTTTTAAATAATGATACACAACCCCATAACTGGGTTTTGTGGTAGCAAGGCATTTCAGCTGGTAATGGAACACTGAAAAATTTCATCAGTGTTGTCCATTACCTTTTTCTTCTTACAAATGCCTCATTTCCAAAACTAAGTGTTCTCTTTCAAAACCTGATTCTTAAGCTTTAGGATATGTTTGAGTCCCCTTTTATCAGCGTGTAGGAAAAGACCTAAACATTGTTGTTGCAATTCTCATCCCAGCAGAGGACAAAGTACCAAGTACTGCGTGACACCCAGTTGTTCCACACTTCCATTCTCCAGCTGTCATTGTCTCAGCAGCTTCCTCACACATACGTATTTTCTGTTCTGTTCAGTCTTTTGAGCCTTTTTGTTAGTAATTTCCAAGCTTTCTTTGGTATGTTCTGCATCCCCTTTCTTGCCTGAACCTCCCCAGGGTTTTGCATGCCCAGTTTGAGACCTAACTCCCACTTCATTTCTCCAGTTTCAAAAAGATTGCTGGGCTTGGGGCAGGTCAGACCATCTTTTAGTGCCTTTCAAGCAGTCTTAAAACAACCTTAGTGTATGTGAGCTCTTCCTGTAGCCAGCTGTTTATATTAAGAGCTTTTATATCAGGGAAAGGAATATGAACAACTTCTAGTAGAATGCATGGCCCTGCAAGGAAATGTAACACTGCATCTGTGATGTGTGAAGTGCTCTTCAGGGGTTGACTGAGGTTTGTGTTTTTCTTCTGTTGCAGGCTGCTTGCTCTAACCTAAAATGCTTTCCACTGCATTCCAGGTTAAAAAGTGATGTTGTACAACAATGATTTCTGACCCTCTGTTTTCATCCGTCATCTCTAAAAATTGGAAGTGAACTGATAAATTGCTTATATTCTTTTCACTTTCAGCTGCTGTTACCATTCATAGTCATTAACTTAGAACAAAAGGAGCTTAAGTACTGTGGGAAATACTGAGGGGGTTTATAGGCCATTTGAAGTAAAGTATACTCTGCAAGGTACCATTGGAACTAAAATGCTGGTAGACTGCTTGTTGATTTGAGTAATGCCTGCTGTCTGTAATTATTTTCACAACTGGAAATCCAGTAGGTTTAACCCCTAAAACTGTAAGAAGTCAGAACGTAGGCTACAGACCTCTGTGAAACAGTATCTAGTGCAGCAATAAATACGTTTCTGTATGTGTGTGTTGCTCAAAAATACAGCTATTTGTTAGCAAAGCCCCTGTTAGATTTGTTGCTCTCGCCTGCTTTTGTGAAATGGTGTCCATGAACCTAAATGCTCTTGAGAGCTGCTGCTGCTTTGTCTGAGTTTTCACTGAACAAGTCCTTGGTGGTAGCACAATAGGAATTACTGAATGCTGCAGGACTCCACCTGTCCTTCCTGTTGAAAGGAAGATAAAAGAGAGCGCACTGGCGAGCATCAGGATGCTGATTGAAACAGCTCAATATCTGTGTCCTTTCCAAGGAGCTCAAGTTCCTGTTTCATTATTTTTTCACCTGGATAAATGTAGATGTAAAGGGAGCAATGGTGATTACCCACAGGAAGAAAGCAGCAGTTAGGTTAGCCTGCTGGAGACAGGTTGGGAGTGTGGGTTCTTGGCTTTTGCCAGAAGTGAGCTGTCTGAGGTCTGAGAGCTACTTAATTTCTCAGTTCCAAAGTATCAGCAGTGCCCGGGTCTATCCATGGAGTTTGGAAACGTACAGAAAATGGCTTTTCCTGAGGAACAGGTCCTGGTGCTTCAACCAGCATTTCACCTCTAGGCTCAAGTAAGCTTGTAGGTGATTTGAAATCCGTTTGGAAGTTCAAGCTGATAAGAAGCATGAAAGTAAATGTGTTCTCAGAGCAGCATCGTTGTGATGCAGGAATGCAGGTGTGGTCTGAGGTTGCTTGAGTGTGTGTTTAAAAAATGTTACTCTGTGACAAGTAGGGAGGTTCTGCAGCCTTGGGGTTCCTGTCCCTTGTGCGCACTAACATCTTCCATGCCTGTTTGCGGGGTACTTTGGTTGTTTTATCCTTGGGATCAGAGCAAGAATCTTCACCACCTCCGTGGCGCATGGAGGAGGCTTTACTCTTCAAGCTTCACCTTTTTTTTCCTCTGAGTAGATTTGATACAATGTGTGTACCTTCCCTAATAATGAACAGTGTGGAAATTAGCTGATGAACCAAAGCACGTAGCATTCGTGCTCTTTCTGTAGCTGCTGAGACTGTTAGAAAGGCGTATTGTCATACTGAAGGATAACTGTATTAACTGCTGGTAACTTTTTGAAACAGGGTATTCCAAACGCTGCTCATGTAAGTAATAACATGAGTGCTCCAGCCTTGCCTGCTCCAACAGCAGTCCTGGGAAACACGGGAACAGTTCAGGGACCAAGCTCGGGTAATGCCACATCGTCAAGTCACATCAAGAGCGTTAATGCAGCTGTAAAAGTGGGAGAGAACAAAGCAAGTGTGACAGTGGAAGCCAGTGCAGATAGCTCGAAGAAGGACCAGGCAAGTTCAGAGTATACTTATATAGACACTGTTTTTTGTATTTATATATAAAATAGATATTAAAATTTTCTATATTATATATATAATTTTGTACACTAAAAAATAGCAAACCATGACAAGTATCCTTTTGTGTAGTATGCTCGATATCACGTATGTGATACTTTTGTGGCAGCTGTAGCACGTAAACTAGCAAGCCTTTTTTTATGTAGACCCCTTTAAAGCATCACTGTTACGAATATCACTTTAATTGCGGCGGGACAGCATCCCGGTCTGAGTAAAACACAGGCAGGTTCATGAGAGTTGAAATGTGACTGAGAGGAGTGTGGTTCTGTCAGTCTTTGTAATGCCTTATATTCTGTAAAGTTTCAATCTGTGATAAAATGCTCTATCTGCAGGCAGTGAAAAATAACACTCAGGTTTGTTTCTTGATCAGAAATTGTTAATTCAAGAGAAAGCAGCACAAGAGGTCAAACTGGCTATTAAACCCTTCTACCAAAATAAAGACATCACTAAGGAGGAATATAAAGAAATAGTGCGAAAAGCTGTAGATAAAGTAAGTTGACCGAGTAATCTGAAATGTGTGCGTTTCCATTGAAGTGGTGTTTGGGGTAATTTCTCAATCTTGTGGCCACAGCTGGTAGTTGCTGGGAAAGGGGAACAGGCAAAGCACAAACACTTTCATCTTCCTCCATCCACGAGAGCTCTCTTGGCTCCTCGCAACATTCCACATTCACCGGGAGAAACGGTTGGATGGGAATTCAGAAGTACTTAGGAAGCAGTTGGGAAGTACTGGTTGTTTCCAGAGTTCTGCCTGAGGTGGGGAAACCTGGGGTGTTGGGAAAATAAATGAATGATGTGGAACAGTGGCAAATGACCAGCAGTGTTTCAAACAGGGTCTTTTCTCTGAAACTGTTTCAGGTTTGCCATAGCAAGAGCGGAGAAGTTAATTCTGCCAAAGTGGCAAATCTGGTGAAAGCCTATGTAGACAAATACAAACATTCACGGAAGAAGAACCCCGAAGAGGCCGTCTCCTGTGAGAGGAAATAGAATGTGCTTTCAGTTGTTAATTTTCTTCTATCTGCAAAGTGCAATTGCAACATGAACCGTTAACTGAAACTTGTACATGACACTGATTTGAACCTGGGTTTGATAAAATTATTTTTCAATGTAGTATATAATGTTTTGTTCTAAAGAAATAGAGACCTGCAGGGCAACTTCTTTATTCCTTTTTAAAAGCAGATGTCTAAAAAAGAAATGAAATGTGTAAAGAAGAATCATTAGGGATGTACGATTGTGTGGATACTTAGATGTACAGCATTTTGACTTGAATAACAGAGTGCATTAAACTAGAAACTTCGGAGTACGTTGCTTTTGGAACAGGTATGTACAGTCCATGGAATGGGTCAGATTTAAAATGATTTTTTTCTTTTTGATTTATCCCTAATTATAGCAAATATAAAGTAATGTATTGCCTTGACAGAGATTTCTAGCGTTAACTGGACAGGCTGAATGCAGGGGTCACAATGTGTATATAAAAAAGCACATGGAGTTGGCTGAACAGAAGAACTGTTTAGATTTTAAAGAGAAAAATGATGAAGGGCAGTGCCCAGAGCCATGGCGCTGCGCATCTGTTGTAACACCAAATAAAAATGATGCTGCTTGGTTTTGTTTGTATGTTTTTCGCTTTGTTTCAAGATAGCTGGGATGAACTTGAATGACTTTTATGTGCTGACATACACACACACACTGACAACCTCAGATCATGTCTAACCCTGCCCTTAGCCAGTGGGGAATTAGTATGCTAGAGCTGGATGTTCAGAGACACAAACCAGTTTCTTCTTCAAGTCAAGTGGAGGAGTTGGCATTTGTTACTGGGCTCCCAGCTCATCAGAGAGGGCCAGTGGTACACATCTTAGCTGCATAGTGCTTTTTCTTCATTAACTAGGGCCTGTAGCATGGAGCTCCAGACTGGGATCAATGAATGGGTGCAGTCTGAAGTCACATGCAACAACTTTTCTCCTTCCCCTGAGCACTTTTGTGTAGGGAGGTCAGTAGAGGTACCACAAGCATTTTAAAAGCAGATGTGGGGGTCACCAAATGTGCCAGGGGAATGCCTACGCCTAAGGTAAAGCCGGTTTCACTGACATAGGAGCAAGGAGAGTTGCTGGAACACTGAGATCATTACTTGTTCCTTACAGAAGGAACAGCTTGGGATCCATCCATATTTGAGTGGAGAAGTATCCTTACTCTGAGACAGGAATATTTGTTCCCTTACTCTCAGACATGACCATTTCAACACTCCCCCTCCAGTCCTGCCATGCAGCAACAGCCTTTGGCATTGGCCCAGCCTGGATTCCGCTCCAGCCCCAGATCTCCTGGCCCAAAAACCTGCATAAACCGCTTGGACAGAAAGGATCAGTCAAGTTTTCTGAGCAGTTACCTCTTTGTAGTTCCCCATTTGACTGGTCTGGGCAGAAAACCCAGCCTTGCCCCGTCAGTAATACCTGCAGAGGCCTGAGGATGAAATAAGGGACATGCACCCCCCTGTACACATGTGGTTAGAGAGAGATACATGTATGTGTAAAATGGGTGATGTTTGTCACAAGGGTTGGTCACTTGGTTTTAACCATGACTTTTCTGCGGGGTTAATGAAGCATTTGACTGTGTGTATTTATTTTTATGTGCCTCAATAAAAATGCTGTGTAAATTAGACACAGAATACATTTTCTACAGTCAAAGCAGGTTTTAGCTTTTTCAGAGCACTCAGTTTTACACTGTGGTAGTGATTTGTATGATCTCTTGAACTATTTTCAGCTAAAAGGGGTTAGCACTTTCTGAAAGATGTTGTAGCAAATTGCTATGTCTCTCCTGGTTTATCACGCCATGCGTACTTGATTTCTGTTTCCTTTTCCTTCTCTGGACTTCTAGATTTTAATGCCTTTTTATATCTTTATACAGTCGAGCCTTGCTATAAAGCTCCTTTCAGGAGCCGGAGAAGCGTTCTGTGGGTTGTTTTCCCCTTCTAGAGGAGAAGTGGGAATGGGTGGAGGATTCAAACTGGGAGATGGGGTCACTGATTCCTTGTGTTGCAGCTCCTGGCTGGGAGATAAGCTGTCACTTGCTGCCACGTTGCTGGGGCAGTGACTATAGTGATGCTCCACTGTATTTCAAAGCATAATGAAGAAGATGGATAGAATAGCACGTGATCAGTAACTTTATTTTTTACAACGAAATACTTCAGAACTTAGCAGAAAAGTTCAATACAATGTCGGTGTTGAATTAAAGAAATGCATTGCCTTAATCCATAGCCTCTCCTCTTATTTTTTCCTGAAGAGCAGTAAGGGAGGCACATACCTCAACCTTGTTTGTTAAATAGCTTGGAAGCTGGATTTCTATTTATTGGAACTCCTTGTGCTGCAGGTCCCAGCGTGCACTGGAGGCAGGGGATGGGGACGCTGAGCCCCCGGGTGGTGGTAACTCCATCGACACAAATTGCCTTGAGGAAAACGATTGCTGTGTACTGTGTGTGAACTGATGCAGAGCAAAAGGGTTTTCTTTGCACTCCTTGCGCTCACTGTGCGTGATGCTTGAATGTCTTATCCTGAAGATGGATCTTGTGAGCACAGTGGCTGGCCAAAATCCATCATATGGTGTCTGTAGCATAAGGCTGGAGTGCTGTCTACTGAAAAAAATACTCTAAAACTCCATTTGTGTAGTGCTTAACACTTTCTAATAAACGTTTTTCACTAACCTGGCAGTTGTCCATGTCTGGTCTTGAACGGGTCTGTCTCAAGTGGTTTAATTCCAAGTGAATGGCTGAAGGAACTGGGGTGGTTTAATCCGGAGAAGGGAAAAACTGGGGGAGACAACACCGTATCACTCCCTACAACAAAGCGAAAGGAGGATGGAGACAGGAGGTGGGTGGTCTCTTTTTCCCAAGTAACAAGCGACAGGACAAGAGGTAGCAGCCTCAAGCTGCGCCATGGGAGGTTTAGATTGGGTATTAACAAAAACTTCACTGAGAGGGTGCTCAGGCATTGGAACAGGCTGCCCAGGGCAGTGGTGGAATCACTGTCCCTGGAAGTGTTCCAACACCATGTAGATAAGGCCCTCAGTGATCTTGATGTAGAGCATCTCTTCCGACCGAGTCGGTTCTGTGATTCAGACAGCAATGTGTAATTACCATTGCTTCTGTACGTACGGCTCTTTAATCATCTTACTCCGTGTTGTTTGGGCTCCCCCTCCTTACCGTCTGGTTTGTTTTCAGTCAGCCCGTCCTCCCCCTGCCTTGCCTGCATGCAGATGCTCCAAGCTGAAATGAGCTAAATTCATGTGGCAACACATCCACGTACTGCGTGTGCTGCAGTGGTGACTCAAGGTACTGGCTTTGCAAAACATTGTGGGGTTTGGCCTATGATCTGATCTGCTGCATGGACCACACAGGGGCAGGACCCAGCTCAACCCTGTCCTACGCACCATGTACCCATCCAAGCAGTGGGGTTCGCTGAAAGAGCCCATGGGGGATTTCAGCACGTGGGAGCCCACCTTCCTGGGGAGCTGTGTCCAGGCATCACTTCGCGTTCTAGGATTAACCCCAGTGTACTTCCCTACAGTACCTCCACAGATCATGCAGACACAAGCTGTGTGAGAGCCTCTTGCTCTTGAAGGCGGCTGGCTGGCTGCTCCATGACATCCCAACTGGATTTGTTGGGTCTGGGATGCTTTGGCTGGGCGGTAACATCCAGGGTGGGAAAGGATCCTCTTACCCGGTGCTGCTCTGAGGGTGTCTTGGTTCTGTCACTCTGCACTTGCTCATAGATGGCCTACATTGAAGAGCAAGGGTGGACACAAAAGTCGTGACTCGGGCTTGATGAGGAGGGAGGCCCAGAGGTGTCAGTGCCTTGAGGCCGAGGCTTCAGAAAGAGAGAAGAGCACTCGGAGGCCTGCGCTGCAGCTGTAACCAGCTCCGGAAGCTGCAGTTACAGCATTCACATCAATCAATCAATGTGTTACAAAAAGTAGAGACAAGAATAAGGACAATAAAGGAGAAGTGTTCAAGGCCAGGCTGGACGGGGCTTTGAGCATCCTGCTCTAGTGGAAGGTGTCCCTGCGCACAGCAGGGGGTTGGAACGGGATGAGCTTTTTAAGGTCCTTTCCAACCCAAACCATTCTGTGACAACCAATTTCATTAATTAAAGAGTATTTATCAATCAGATGCATCAGTAATGGAGCACTGATGGAGACACACTGACCTAGAGGTGAAGAAAACCAAGCCCCCAATACAAAAAGCACGGGTAACTGCACAAACCCACCTGAAGCTGTGGGAAGGCAGAGGCCGGGATATGGAACTTGACTCTTTCTTTTCCAGTGTTACTCGCTCACTGCTCCCATGGCTTCGCGAGCGATCTTCATTTCCACAGAGTGCAGTACATAGAGGGGATCACAGCAATGCAGTAGGTGCTCATTACACGCAGCAAACAATCAAACCAGGGTGGAATCCAGCACAGGGAAAAATGACTGCAGGAGCCAAGCCCGAGGAATTTTGGCAGCAGGATATCATGTAATTATGTTCAAGGAATTACACCTGAAACCACTGGATTTTTTATGAGGAGCATCAATCAAAGCGCCAGTGATTCCTCAGTGCTTCGGTGCAGCAGCACGTGGGATGAAAGACGGGAATAACTCCTGGAAGTCAGAGTTCACCTATAAATTCCCAATCGTCTTGCAAAAGCTTGGAGCTCTCGAGGACCAGGACAGCAGCTTGCACGTGGTGGGGAGGGGGTACCCCATCAGCAGGTAGGAACATCGCTGCCTTTTTTCCTCTCCAGGAGTCAGAGGGACCCCTGATGTGCAGGTACTGGGGCCGCAGACACTGATCAAACTCACTGGTGACCAAAGCACAGCCACCGACTCGCTCTACCCAACGCTGAGAGGAGAGTGGAGCTTCTCCTTGCTGCTGGCAGCATCAGGAGGACCGGGATCCCCAGTAATGCCTGCAGGCATGAAGCACCCAAAAGGGAACCTTCCTGTTGAGAGCATCCAGGAGGAAAGGCTGACACACACTCAGCTTGCTCAGGGGCATCCTTTACCACTGCACGGCACCTGGCAGTTAAATGGCCATCTCAGACTGATAAAACCCTAAGATACTCCCCTTGCAAATACAATGACAACTCTCTTGGAGGCACAAGACCTGCCTCTGATTTGAGTGTCTTTAAGTGTCTTTAATGCCAGCACACTACAGAGCTGCTGCTGCTGCTGCACATGGCTTTGCTCCGTAAGCTCGGCTTCCCTGAAACACAAGGGATTCAGTGGCCAACACGGGGGGGGTGAGACCCTCCCTCCAGGGGGTTCAACCTCCACCTCCCTCCCTCCCTTGACACTGCAGCCACATCATCAGGCTGAGGAGTGCACAAGGAGATGGGCTCTGTGGGCTCGTGTCAAGCCCTCGGTGCCAGCCCAGAATCCCCGGGCAGCTCCCAGAGGGGAGCTCAGTGGCTGTTTGAACTCCAGGAGCTCTGACGAGCACACACACACACACACCATAGCTGGTGCTGGCCAGCTCTCTCCTGCAGAAGTACCGGCCCCTCTTCCCTCTCCCCTACTGCTCCCTTCACTGGTGATCGGCCGAGCAGCTGAGCTCCAGCTCACCTTGCCAGGGGCCAGGCCAGCGAGGAGCCCACCAAGGCCAGCAGCGGAGCTGGGATGAGGGCACATCCCCGTGTCCCGCAGGACACGTTTCATACTTGTTCCACCGCATTACTCCATCCTAAACAATATAAACCCACAGAGCCCTGCCCAGAGACGAGGAACAAACCAACATTCAGGTAGAAGGAAAATCTGCTCTTCATCAGGACAGCAAATACCCGTGGACACGCAGATGTAAAAGCCCAGAACAGCACCACCAGCAAATCATCTCAGAACACAGTCTGCAGCAAACCCACCTGCAAGGTATTCAAAGGCCCCTTTAAAACAGCTCTTCAAAACCACCTCTTGTAGTGGAGTGAAACCAAGAAGAAAACACTGAAAGCAGGGTGCTGGCAGCAGTAATACAATTATCTGGACGTGCTTTGCCCTGCAGTGCAGGCAGGAGCTAACCCTGATGGCAGGGCACCTCAGCCTGGCCTCACGCACTACAGAAGAAACACCAGAACTGAACCACTGAGCAGAGTAATGGATGGGAAGAAGAGCTGATCTAAAGGTGAACAGCTGTAAGGCTTTTTCTCCTCCCAGGCAAGGCCATTGCTATGGTTTTAGGTGGACGTCAGACCATGCGCCAACAAAGTGGTCTGTTACCGTGCTGACAGCTCAATAACCTCCAGAGAACTTGGACTGATGAATGAGGAATAACATTTACTTTGGCAAGAGGCACTTTCAGGGTTCTTACTATACTGAGAAATGCTTTAAAAGAAGAACTGAACTGTAAAACCAACAGATTTCCTCATTTTAAAAATACACCTACCCTGCAATGAGTATAACATGGTTTTGTTATCTTTTCCCTGAGACGCTTGTACTCTTCTTCAAGAAGACAGCGTGGAGCCAAAGCCAAAACAGGTTCCTCATGACCATGCTCCTGAGGTGATGCTTACTGCAGACCACAGGTTGTCTTCCATCAGCTGGAAGGAGCAGTGGTGTCAATAAAGTAACTTAGGATGAGGAAAATACGTGATAGAAAAGATGCATTTACCTGTGCCAAAAACCCCCTCTAATGGCAGCGTGCTGCGTACCGGCTGGAACGCAAACCGTGTGCTGCCGGTTGCTCTCCCTGTCAGCGAACTCTCAAAACCGGGATCTGTCACACACCACTTGGAGCAGTGAGGAGCTGCGCGACAACAGAGCTGCATTGAACTCCCACACACCACTATTACACTAACAAAATACAGATGAGGCAGAGCTGGCAGCCGCAGCGCAGCACACACCGTTATGCTGCCAGGGAACCTGTGTGCATGCTCTGCAGTCCTGCTTTTTGTCAGCTATATTCTGACACGGGACATGCGGCCAGGGAGCGTTTCGCAGTGACACAGTGAACATGCACACCCTTCAGCAGCAGTACACAGCAGCACTGCACAGCAAAGCCATGATGCCACAAACCAGCCCTTTGCCCTCCACTGGTTACTTGGAAGTGAATGGCTAAAGGTGACATTAGGGTCACCCTGAAGCTGGGTCCGTCTGAAGCAGTCGGATGCAGTGGCTGTTGCTCTGGACACTGTAAAGGGCCTGGAATAGAAATCGTGTGAAAGTTCCCCCTTCTGCTCTGCATCTGAAACCCTTACAACCCTGGACTGTCCCTATGGGCAACCCCCAGTAACGGGATTCCTACAGCTGCTTTCCCAACAGTACTCTGTAGATCATTCTTTCCTTAGCTCCGTTGTTCCAGGTTGTATTTCCTAGAGCTATTAGAATTTATTCCTTTCTGTACGTGTAGGTTCACATTTTGTGATCTAGTGAATATTTCTTCCTCTCAATCACCATGCAGAACTACCACCTGGTCCCCATATCCACTAGATAACAGCAAATGCAGGAGA